>NC_089851.1:14070919-14168419 GCF_036373705.1 Amia ocellicauda | reverse complement strand
AAACAATCAAGCAAACAAAACAAAACAAAAAATATAGTCCGACTTACCTAACCGTTTCACCCGTAAAACAGTACTTATATCCAGCTTGTTTACAAAGGCCCGAGAGTGCATTGAGTGTTGTATAGGAATCCATCATAAATTTACTGCAGTAACAGTTAAAGACTTAGGAGTGCACCTGTAAGGCAAGCCTGTCATTCAAAGCCAATGAAAAGAGAAAAATGCATGGAGCCTTGAAGCTCTTGGCAGAGGCAACGAGGAGGACTTCGGCCAGCACTCTGTTAATGAAATGGTGTGCATTAGCATTAACAGCAAACAAGTACACAGGGAGCGCAGAGATTATATTTATGCTTTAGGGCACTTGTGCAAACCTGATGGATTGAGTTTATTTGCTTGTAAATAATGCTGAAATGTTTGTTTGTTTGTTGTTGTTGTTATTATTATTTTGACTTTTTTTCTTTTAAAGAAATCAAAATGTGCAGTTTTCTTTAACAAAAAGGATGAGTCTGTATATTTAGTGATTTGCTCAGCATCAGAAAAAGGCCCATACATATATATACTATATACGATATGTATTTCAAATTATTAAATGGTTCTATGTATGTTATTATCACCCTGTGATTTGTATTCTGTTTTTATGGTGAGCTCTGCCCATGTTGTTTTGGTGTTTTTTCTAAATAATTGTGGTGTTTTTCGGAAAACCATTTCATAGTAATTGCAGGTTTGAAAAGTGTGTCCATACACTAAATTAAAGAGAGAAGGCACAGCGTGTGTTCACTTTACTCCTGTCTTTAAAGGACAATTCTGCAGCAGCAGCAGGATGTACTGTGGTAGATATAGGACAGGACTGCCTATGGAGATGCACCACTAGAGGTTTCACAATCAAGGGGGGGGATACAAATCAAAAGACCACCTGTTATTAATAAAGGGGGGCTATTGGCATGTAGTGAACCTATTAAAGGGTAACAAACAGCATCTTTAATCCTTTGTCGGTTCACCTTTAAAGGACCGCAAAACGGTGGCTTGTGATCCCTTATCTCTTAATGCAAGATTGATGCCAGTCCCGCAATCCGCTTCCATTTCTGTCATCAATATTCCTACTAACACCACTCTCATAAACAGCATTAATAAACTCAGCTCTGGGCCTTATTGTTTCCCAGCCTCTGCACCTCAGTGGCCCGAGCTCGAATCCCTGCAGAGGAGAATATTGAGAATTAAAAGTCGTGGATCTTAATTGTGCTGGGATTGTTTTATTAAAGAGAGGGAGGGTGGCTGTCGCTGAGAGTTTAGGTATATAGAAGAAGGGCAGAAGGGGGGAGGGGGTGGTTAGCGAAAGAACTGAGTTTGCAACCACTGCTGGTGTTGGAATTGCACAGTAAACAAGACTTGCAAATGCTTGTGCATCGGTAGAAAACAAACATGTGGATGGCCACCTTCCACAAACCACGGCACACTTGAAAATAATAGTGGTTATTCTGCATTGACAAATATGGTTCAATAATTCGTAATTTTGTGTGTCAGGCATCTTGCAGGAGAGGTGCATTCCTCTCTATGTCACTTACCTTAAAAAATGCATTCACAAATACTTCCTTCAAGCTGATTTGTGACTTGACTTGCACTAAACCACAGTTCTAGGAGCATAAAAAGATATACAACCAGGAGCTCCTTCTGGAGTTGCACTGGTTTAGTGCATAGATAAAAATTGAAGTCCCTGACTGCACAAATTTATTTGCGCTGATGTTTGTTTAAAGATCAATATGAAATAAATTGGTCTGGAAGCTATAGCCATAAAACACCTGTCAGACTAATGTAATCCCGCAATGCTATTTTGTCTGCCGCATGAAACCTGGTTAGCTGTGTATTTCTAATATTGCATGGAAGTCTGGAAAAGGCATAATGGATTCTCTTCGCCTGTATTCAATAGCAGAGAGAGACGACCGGTTCCTCTGTGAAAGAAGAAAGAAACGTCAGAGGATTTGCCTTTATTACCTCAGAAAGATGGTGAAGTAGAATTGGGTCCAGTAGATTTAATGCATTTTTTTTCTCTCTGTGATTCTCTTCAGCAGTCTCATAAACAGGCATTATTTTCATATGTTACATCTCAAGACATACTTTATCACTAAATCATCAATTTAAAAGCTAACCTATGATGTATTTCCTGTAAAGAAATAAGGAAGCTCTGTATTTCAGTCTTTTTTGGTGCAGTATGTCTGCAGTATATTTTTACAATTTGCAACAATATTAAACAGCAAATGTAACCCTTAACCTATGTCCTGAGAAAGTTGTAAAAGTACATAATTATATTAAGAAGAGCTTTAGTAAAGATTTGGAAATTCAAAATGAACTTTTTTCATTTGTTAAATTGTTAATCTGCATACTTTGATTAAACTACTGTTCTGTGCTCATGTTACAGAATGATTGGAATTATATGAAAAAGGTATATCAACGATTGTTGTGTAACTGATTATCTCTTACTTTCAAAAGTGGAAACCTACATTATACAATTTTCAATGCTTTATAATGGTATTACTTCTTTATCTGACATTAGAGTTGGAAAGCTGAAGTGTGCGAGTGATTTTGTAGTTGAGCTGTTTTGTTCATAATTTTAGATTTCATAATAGCCCAAAAAGCTTATCCACATTCATACACAAGTGATACTGTGCAAAAAAAAATTAATCAGTAAAGTGAAATAAAGTTAATATTATATTGGTAAATACATTGCTGTTAAAGGTGAAACATTTGTTTTAGTCAAGTGTTTATTCAAGACATTCAAGACCAATATATCTACTGGCTTTTCCCAGTGTGTGAAGAAAAATATCCCTTACATTTATTTTAATATATTCGTCATTCACAGCTTTTAAGAACAGGTGTCAAAAACACCCTGGGCCTCACTGCAGAAAAAACGCAACTTGAGGCAATGAGAGAATGTATTAAAACTAGAGCTTGTGACCATGACAGTGAAATGAAAACGCAGACATTTCGCTATCTCGCATTCATATGTTCGAAGTTTTTAGGCTGACTTGACCATATTATGGCTAAAATATCTTCTCCTTTAAGATGTTAACATTTTCCATTAGGATGAATTTTTCTCATCCCTTGATGACACCTAGTGGCTCAGTGATGTAATTATGGTGTTTTTATAAATTAAAAATCCCAAAACATATCTTGAAACAAATGTTAAATGTGATCTGTTTTGTTTTATTGTTGTTACTGATTGTTGAGCACAGCTATTGCTGTAAGAATAGATCTGTCTGCCAGTCTAGCAACACCCTTCACAGATGTCTTAGAGCCTAGTCTCAGAGTTACAAAAGCACTGGACCACCAGAGGATTAGTCTCATGCATTCTTAGAGTTGACCACCTTTGTACATACAGTTTCATGTGTTCCTGATCAGAATAACGAAAATTAAATTCATATTGTTAGTGCTTATTTGGACCATGCCTTGGTTCTCTCCATTGCACAGTAGTACTCTGATACTGTGTAAGAGGTCACACTATTCTCCAAGAAAGGGGTGCTGCTTGTCAAAAAGCTGTTAAATCGAGGGTCCTTGAAACAAATGAAGATGTCAAAGGGCTTCCAAAGTAGGAGTAAAGGGCTGATCTCCATGCCCTTTCCAGGCTCCCTTGTGCATTTGAACTTCCTCGTCCCAGCATGGGAACAAAGCTACTCTAAGGTAACAAAAGTGTACTTTTACTCGGGCAGCTTGAAAGGGGAGGCCTGTTCATGTAATTCATATTTTAAACAACAACACAGGCATGAGATGTATGGGCTTCCCAAAGCTGGATGAGTAAGGTGGCCCTATGGACTTCTGTGATTGGTAACATATACTGCCCTTAATATCTTGTGTAATCATACAGGTTGAAAAGGGTTGTATGTACATTTGTAAATCAGCAAAATAAAGCAAGACTATGAAACAAAGGGTCCTCTAGCGCTGGACAGACGCTTTGATAAATACGTAGTTAAATAAGGTTCTATATCAGGTCATGTTTGGAATTCATCCCTGTGAAATGTGATGACCAATATAATTAAATATGAAATGAGTAGTAATGTATTTGTGGTAAAAATCTTGTACAGCTGCATGAGAATTAGGCTGAATTTAAATGTTCACCAGACGTGTCAAAAACATGATTGCAGTAAACATATTAGCTAAAAGATAAACAACTTCTCCAGTATTTGTATTCCTGTGGCCTTGTTTTGAGCAGTAGCCAATACAGGCAGTGGCGCTGCAGTCTAGCATCCTGCTGAAAAGAGACGTGACATTACAAATCCTCCTCTTCTCCAAGGCCCTCTTTAGAGCCATTAACAAATTATATGCAGGTGTTTTCCTCTCACTGGTTTTGTATATTTGATCTAATAAAGATGTAAAGATAAATAAAGAAAGAAAAAACTTTTGCAAGTAGTGGCTGAATGTGCTGTCTGAAGCAAATTATTACCCCCAGATAGATTCATCACATCTCCCTGCTGGATTAGGAAGGCCTATCTAATGAAGTTCCCCATCAAAATGAAAGGACTAATTCTGATTTAGCTGAGGTAATGAACTTCTCGCTCCCGGTGTGATTAGCGGCATGGGGTGGGAAGGAGAGTAGCAAGAGAGTACGTTTCACAAAAAAACATTATGCAAAATGTCTTTCTTTTATTTGCTGAGATATATTAAATTTCCAGCGTAGCCTATGTTATATAAAATTATGTTAATGACTTTTGGCCCACTGTGACGGCAGCTTGCTGGTCCCGAGCATGTGTGTCTGGCTAGAGCACTGGGCTGCACAGTGGGAATTGCCTTTTCTATTAAGAAACCTCTAGATACCTCATGATGAATTTTCTTTCACCAAATGTTCTCCTTTTGTCTAAAATATGAGCATTTTCTAAATTACTTCAGAGAGCAGCACGAGGCACAGAGAGGTCTGTGGTGCTGAAAAGGGCCTTCCGCGTCAGGCTAGGGAGTCAATTAATAGGAGCGGTAATAATTATAAGCCAGCCAAATACTGGGGCTAGCTAATTGCAAAATATTCCACTGTGCAGTCGGAGGCAAAGTCCCTTTCTTCCCTTCTCTTTGTGTGAATGGGGTTCATATAACTGATCGTTTAGTCTGTAGAATAATGTAACAAAACGTTTGAGGGAGCAGAAAGGGTTTACACTTGTATGTAATTAGCTTAACATGGTATTCACCTATTTTGAAGGCAGAATGAGTGATTTGAAAAGATTTTTTTTTTTTGCCAGTTAGCTGCCATTTTGTATATTATTTTTGTTCTCACAGTGTAACCTTGGCGTGCAGTAAATAGGCACACTACATACCTAAAGGCGCATTCCCCTGCATGAAAAATGACAGCAGTTTAACTTCAGTGAAAGGGCATTAAATTGGAACAGTTAACTGCAGAGTGCAGTTAGTCTGCAGTACATCACTGCAACTGCTCTGGCAATGTGGGTATAGTGCTGTAATCCATCTCACTGAATTCTGTCATGTATCCCAAATGGGCACACCTATCTACCGTATGTTTTCTTTGCTCATTTTGTGTTTCTCTTGAGGGTGCACATAATTTCTGCATGTATAATTGTATTCATTATCATTGTTATTATTTTTGCTTTTCCTCTGTGAGATAATCTTGTATTTATTTCTTTAAGGACATGAGAAGATATTAAGGTTAACAAATGAGAGGAGGCCATTTGACTGATCTTGGTCATCTGTTCCCAAGTAGTTTATTGATCCAAAAACCCCATCAGGCTGTTTCTTTAAGCATTTTAGTGAATCAGCACCCACAGCATACCTTGACATAAGGAAGCCTTCCTCCATTGACTCTGATAATAGTGTGTATGTATTACAGAATTACAAATACAGAATCCTATTGTCTTTAGGAAATTAAGCATTGAACAAAACTAAACACTCTTCTGCTTTGTGTTTGGAGTAATATGATAATGTTGCAGTCTGAAAACCATTTAAAAATGGTAAACAACTGTTATTAGAAAATAATGTACACTTACTTTGAGCAAAGAGCAAAGATGTGTTACTGTATGAATTTTTCTTTAAGATCTTTGGCTGCTTTTTTCAGCCCTTACACTTGTTTCAAAGCAAGCCTGTCCCTTGAGGTGTCAGATCTAAGCTTCCAGAAGAAACAGGACCAGCACACCAGTGTCAATTACTTGGCAGCATGTAGATTATACATATCAACCACTGAGTGTCACTTCTGACAGAGCAGTGCCACTACGCATCACGCTGCGACGTAGGTACAGTATGTGGAGTGTGTCAAGGTTATCGAAAGCAGAGATGAAAAACAGTGACTCAGTGCAACTCCGGGGTGGCTCTCCTGTGAGGTGGCCCCCTACACCAGCCCTACCCGACTCAGTTGCTGAGCTCTTTCCAAGATGCATTGCAAATTGAAGATTTCAATGCCAGTGTCCTCGGAACATCACACAGTCATTTGGAATTGGCCCAAAGTAACGTTGTTAGTCCCTCTATTGTCTAAAGGAAATGTAGTTTGAATTGCTGATCTGTAGGCTAATCTTGACATAATAAGGGCAAATAATAAGGGTCTCCTACACAGAACCACCACGATCTCTATACCTGTGAGGCTTTTAATGTAGGCATTGAGGCAACCAAATATGGCTAGTACTCTAATGATTAGCACCTCCACCATGCTTAATGTGTTAGAGCTGACACTATTGACTTTTGTTAAGAGATTTATCCTAATTCCCCAGGCACCCTCGCATAGCAGTGCAATCGCTGACATGTCTTACCCTGACAGATCCCCTATCATCATTGAACGTTTAAAATGAATGTCAGCCCTGATCAAAAGGTCCTATTTTTATGACAGATTATTTGCGCCTCCAGTGCTGTTTTTCCTTTTTTGTCTGTAAAACACATTAGGCGTCTTTGCTTTTTGTGTGACGAAAAATTGTAAATATTTTGGCGCTGTAAAATGCATCAAATGAGCTGCTTGTTTTCTGAAGGGCTGGTGCTGTGCGCCTTCATAAATATATAAAAAAAACATGCTTCCGATTGTTTTGAACAAGCTCGTCTGCTCTCAGATATGGTTCTGAACTTCAAATAGAAATCTTTGTCTCACACACACACACACACAAAACAAGTAATGGCATTGTTCACTCGGTGAAGTAAAGATCTTCCTGCAGTCTCGTGTCAGGTGTAATTTAGATGCTTGCAGTCAATGATCAGTAATTAATATCTCCTCTTCTCCATGCCTTTTGTGAAGCTTGTTAGCGTACAAAAGGCATGGAGAAGAATGGTAGCTTGTAAAGAGAACAAAAGTCTACATCTCTTTTTTAATGTAAATTTAAGACCCAAACCAAAGGCATATTCTTACCTAATGTTTTTTTTTTAATTGGCAGTGCCCACATGCTTTATTTCCTAATCAAGAAATGATGTTTATTCAGCAACATATATGGAGAAACCAGCCGCAGCCTTATTGACATCACAGGCACTCAACACCTAGATTTAGCACAGTTGCAAGTCGATATCTCTTTCAGATTGGGTTTTATCCTCACCTTGACCTTGGGAGGGGGATGGATCCCATGGAAGCTTAATCACATGTTTTCCACACGCTAACTGCCCCCTCCACTTATATCCTCAAGAAAACCAAGACATCTTATTCTCTGTGATCAACCTGTTCCATCCTGCATGTTGACAATGGCGTGTCTTTGGTGCGATTCCACTTTAATTGGGGAGACGGAGTGTAGAAAAGCCTTTTTTAGAGTCTTGCGTTACCTGTGGAGTGAAATCCCGAGATGACAAATCCGAGGAGTCAAGTTGACTTTCAGGAGACCCACATTAGGAGTTAAAAGACTGCGACCCAGATTTCCAAAAGGTGTTGCTTCCAAATATACTCCAGCTAACATCTAATTACTAGCCGCAGCAAGACTGTGCAAAGAGACACAACTAAAAAGAAAATGTAAAGGGAAGTGGCCTTTCAGTTTAACCATAATAATTATTATGTTTGTGTTATCCTTCAGTAACTCTGCATAGAAAAAAGAAATGTAATTTCCTCACACCTCTGCTATGGCTTTCCAATCAGCATGGTCCTCAGGGGGTTACCCGTGGTATGTTCCTTCATCAGCATATAGTTACTCATGGGGCATATACCGTTAAAATTAACTATGTTCCACATGGATGAGTAGAGCTGCTGTTTCTCTAAGGAATACACAGAGGTGGAGCTGCTTTGTATTCTGGGAAAGTCCTGGGCTTAATTGCTGTGATTTTTCCCATTATCTGTTAATTGATAAATCCTGCCGAGAAGACTATGAAATAAACCCACCTACTGATCAGAAGCCTATGGCCCTTTGAATCTCCACAGTACGTTTTTGTTGTTTTCTTGTTTTTTTCCCCCCTTTCATGTTGATAAAGTATGGTTCCGTTGTTTTTAATTAACACATTGATATATAAAATCGGGTTGTAATCAAACTTTATGAAAGTTTGAGCACTGCAGACATTTTGTTTCGATCGAGTATGGATGGCATAAGTTCATATTTATCTTGCAACTGTGTGAACTATGAACTGTGAGAGGAACTTTATGGCCAGGGTTTGTGTCTGTGTTTTGTGTTGTGTTTTGTTAACTGGAGTGTGAGATCATGGAAGTACTAAATATGGTTTGGATGGAATATTCGGAAAAGATGAAACTGAACATTCTGATTGAAGGAGACTGCTTTGATTAACTCATTCATTTAAAATGTGTAGGTGAATAACTTGATTTACAATGTGAAATGTATATGTTTATTAGATATGTAGTTTATTGATTTTAACAAACTCAGACTATGTATTTACCACTGACCATTATACCATTATGGATTTTGCTGACTCTCACAGCAGAGTAATTAAAAACTAAAAGCACATGTTTGACATTTCATAGAAGTGTATGGAGTCATTTTCTCTTGGGAATGTGAAATTGTGCCCAATGAGCTTCTTCCTATATGAAATAGTGCGATGGTCTAAAATGCTATTGCACGTACACTGAACCATGACATGACACTTTGTGAAGGTGATTGATACACAATAATTTAAATACAGAATAAAAAATCTACATCTGTGACAATTTATGTTGCTTTTGTTATTCTATTTTAAATAAGATAAAGCATACTATTAGTTCTCAATAAAAATTAACCAATCAATAATTCTCAGTTTGACAGAGGTGTGATTTAGAATTAAACTTAGATTCAATAAGAGTGGTGATGTACAATTGTTTGAGCACCGCCGAGGGGAGCCACGTGAGAGCGGGCTGGGGATAACACAGTCCTATCTATGGCCCCTTGAGAACTGTCTCCTCAGGTGCCTGCGGGCATGAGGCCTTCATCAAATCCTCCAAGTGGTGTGATTGATGGGCAGTTGACATTTTGGGCCTGCAGATAACACTTATCCTACCTGAAGAGGTAGCGGATCCTAGCATTGAACTCAATTTAATCATTGGCAGTTCCAAATTGGGCTGAAGGACAGGGGACATAATCGGACAATCTAAAAAACAACGAGAACTCGCACGAAAAAGACATGTTTATCTTTGGAATTTGCACGATATTGTTAATGATAAGCCGTTACAATTGTTAACATTAAAGTGAGCTCTGAGCTTTGGAAGGGTCCACTCACTTCAGTTTAAAGACTTCCACTCGGCATGTACTGCGTGTCCTGATAAGCTTACCGGGCAGCAGTGCCAATGCTTCCTGCTAATTGACCTTGTACTTCACTCACTGGTTGCTAGGGGACATGCCGCAGGATTCCTGAAATGCTCCCGACTCTTAGTGTTGACCTACTCTGGCGACATGTTAGTATTTCATAAAGAGGA
Organism: Amia ocellicauda; assembly: GCF_036373705.1. NCBI lineage: Eukaryota > Metazoa > Chordata > Actinopteri > Amiiformes > Amiidae > Amia > Amia ocellicauda. Next base: position 14,158,647 of record NC_089851.1, on the reverse strand, counting down.
AATTGGAGAGAAGTTAAATTGTATAAAAAGCAATCAAAGATAATATTTTTAGTGGTTGTCACACTATTAGCCATCTAAATGGTCTGAAATGAGTATGACTGAAACTAATTATTTTTTATTTCATCTTTTTGTTTTCCTCTTTAATCTCTTGCTCAAGCTTTAATCTCAGTCCATTTAGCTAAATTCACTCTACGTAGCTATATCTCCCAGTCTTAATGTACCTTGGGTAGAAAATAAATTAATGTAGAATTAAAATGTATTCAGAAAGGTTATAAGGATCAAGATGGTTTCAGAAGGAAAAGGGAATAATTTGTAGTGAAATGCATTCTGAGTCTGGTCATTTTGGAAATGGTTTTGTTTTCAGTTGTTGTTGTTTTTTGTTTATTTTGTGTTTTTTTGCCCAATTTGGAATCGCTAACTGTTATTCAACACAAATCGTCACCATGCTCTAGAGCCAGCTAAGGTGAGCCAGAGAGACACACGTTCGTCCTCTGAAATGTGCTGTCAGGCTGTTAGCTTCTTTTTGCATTGCAAAGCCAGAATGGAAACAAAGCGTAAGTGCCAACCCGCAGACACAGCTCCCACAGATAGGCACTTGGCCAATTTTGTGCCACCCCAGGGGACTCCTGGCTACAGTCAGCTAGTGGCATAGCCTGGATTTGAATGTGACACGCTCTTAATGTAAAAAGGCCTCCCTTTTGTCAGACTTGGGCACTTGTTTTTTAATCCTCCCGTGCAGTTACTGTACAGAGTTTGAATTTGAGTTTGAGAGTTTGGGGCAAGGGTCTCTCTCATCGGTGAGCTTTACGTGCTCACCCCACAATATCTTGTACCACTTTCATATTGCCTTGCTGATAGCTTTCCACCTGCTCTGAGACAGCAACCTCTTACACAGTGGTCACATATTGTATTACTCGAAGCACTGGCCCTGTGTGTTATGAACAGATAGGGCTAATTAAATTAAGGCAACCCAGCCACATTACATTTGCATTCTGCAGCATTCGTGCCAGTGAAGAGTCACAAAATAATGCTTAGTGTATCCAGTTGCAAACAACTGGAACACTTCTGGGGGAACCCTCCTTCCTAATATGAATATTGAAGTAACATTTCTGGACTTTATTTTGCTTATGCATTTTTAAAGAAATTTTTTTGGATTTGTTTGATGTTCATTACTTCAAATACATGCATTTTGTATGCTCTGAGTGCACCCAGAGCTTCACTTAATCAGGTTAATCCATGTTTATCAGTGTGGCATCTGGCCTTTGTAATGATTTACCTTCCCACCTGAGAAATATCTCGTCCACCAGATGTTTTTGAAGACAGGCTGAAAAAAACATTTGCCATATGATTTAAAATGTATTTGTTATTTTATGAAAGGTTTTCAGACTAGAAGAGTTAAAAAAACAAATGTTTGATTTGTTGATCTGTGACATTATTTTTGGCATTGACTTTATCACTTTAAGGCTTTATCGTTATCTCCTTGTTTTGAGGTAATGCATATGGGTAATAAAGGTGTGAGTTTTTAAAAGTGTTTGTTTTACCAAGAATCATAAGGGGACAATATGTCTGAAAAATGGGAGCAGTCCCCTTTAAGAGCAAACCTGGTTAAAGATTCACCATGCCCTTGAGAAACGTGTAAATCTGTATATCAGAGGTTTCTGTTCCAATGCCAAGTGCTAAAACTGATCATGAATTCCTTGTTACTGGTCCTCAGTCTCAGCGGTATTGCCAGCGGGGGGAGGGTCAGTGTAGACAGGGTAGACATTATAATTAAGCCCTGCACAGCTTTTAAACTCTATTTTCGTCAAATATCAGGTTTCAAACCCCCTCTGCAGTCCATCCACCCACCTTTCTTCTTTCTCCAGAAACATCCCCCCCTCATATATATATATATATATATATATATATATATATATATATATATATATAATTACAGTCCACATGGATGTAAGTTTTCTTGTCCAGTGTTTTTTTCTATCCTGCCTGGAATATAACTTTTCATCAAGACAGGTAAATTGCTTTGGAACAGAACAGTTTTTCACACACCCCACCAAAAACTAAGAAAACATTATGAAAATTCGATGAACATTTAGAAACATTAGTTGTTGTTTTTTTTTTTTTTCTTTTTCTTTCTTTCCTCAGCATGTGAGAGACATTAAGAAAGGGCTTGCCTTACAAGAAGCTGCAAATTACATAAACCATGAGTCGAAGGAACGTGAGGCCCTGTGGATATGCAGATGTGCCTTATTTTGCTGGTGTCGGGCAGCTTTGTTAGAAAAGAAAAAGAAGGGTTTTCATCTTAAGGACTTCGGGAGGGGGTGGTGGTGGGGAAGGGGGGAGTGGAGAGAGCTTGCTGTCCCTAGTGGGTCTGTAACTAGATACAGAGACTGTTGCAAGCTAGGCAGGGCTCCCTGGTGGATGTGCTGATTGGACAGCCTGAAGGGAGCTTGGGATGCATCAGGAAGTGAACTCACTCACCATGGGAGCTATAGGGTAGAACCAGATGAGCCATTTGACTTCTTTTCTAACTCCCACTAAGGACAGATTGCCAGTGTGATCCAACCTCTATTACTGCAAATCAGCCCCTTTCCCTTACGCCGATTTCATTAGGATGACCAGCATGGTGCAAGCACACACACAAAAAAGGTTAGACACAGTAATTTTACAGACAGGCAGGTACCAAGAAATCTGCATAATTAAGCAGTCAAGGCTGCTAATAGGGAAGTTTATATGCTCAGGGATCAGGCAAGGGCAGCACATATGGATACGGCTCTGGATATGTAAATCTTCAGCATGCAAAACTTACGCGGTGGCCCTCTGAGAAAATGATAATTATAGCAAAGGAATTGTTTACTGCTCTGTCTTGGGCAAAAGGTCAGATGAGGGGAAAAAAATACACACAACTGTGGTTTCGTCTTTCATGGAAAAAAGGCTTTCATAGTTGACGTTTCTATAATTAATGGAGATAGTTTCCTCTGATTATAGGACACATTGAAATGACGAATCCAAGGAAATTTGTAGTGGAACTCTTATTAAACACAATTAAAGTTTAAAGAAGTGGCCTTTCTCAGAGCTTCTCTTTTCAAAGTATTGTTGTTTTGTGTGTCTTCTTAGTTTCTGGTACTTATTGGTCTATTCTAAACTTTTTGTTGTTGTTGTTGTTGTTGTTGTTGTTCCCCAATATAATTTCATTATTTTGACTGAGTTAATGCAAAAGTGTATTTCTTTGTTTTGTAAACCTGTAATTATCCCAACCACTGAAGTGAATGTTTCAAGCTTTCAAACTTCCTGTTTTCAATTGCCATTTACATTACACTAGAAAATTATATACGTGTCTATGTGTGTGTGTATGTGTTGGTGCATCATGGTAGAATGTGTGATTTCAAAAGAATTTAAATAACATTTAAGCAGTGAATCCATTTTTTATTATTAATGAAATAGTTAATTAGTTACAAGAAATTATAAATTGCCTGTAAATTAGAATTGAAATGTGGTTAGTGGGTTCTGTGTGCCTGTGTACTATTATAGGACAAAGTGTAGCTCTGTGTGCATTTATACAATAGCCCATTCCATTAATAGCCCACCTGGAGCCTCCCTGGTTTGATGGGTCACAGCTGGTTTCAGGACCAGACTGTGGAGCAGTACGGTACAAAACAATGTGGTTGGCATCCTGGTCCTTTCAAAAGCAGCAGGCCATGGAAACAGACTGAGGGATGTTACGGATGATTCCCCGTATTAGGTGACGGCAATCCATACAGGCTTCATGGAATTTGACAGAACATTAAAAAAGTAATCTACATCTCATAGATATTTAAACACCCTAACAGAGCAAACAGTGAAACATTATCAAATATGATTTCCTTATTATTAATACTTTGACTAATGCTTTTATCCAAGGCGACTTGCAAGGGTTTAAGCTTTCATATTCTGTTGCTACTCTTTACAGTTGAATTTGTACTGATGATTTATTATGAACAGCAGACACTCCACAATTGTCCTATATAGATACTGTATACTGTATATAAACGGGCCAATTGACATTATCAGCATGCCGTCCAAGATGGGTAAGATAAGAAGCCTGATGTAAGTAACCAAATCATTTCCTTTATATTTTATACCTTTGGAAAGGAGTTTATTAACTGACCCAAATGAAGCTTTACGGTGCAACCAGCTTTTAAAAATTATGCAGTAAATGTAATGTGCCTTAGCAACCATGCTAAATGAATTGTTGATCAGGATGTCTCTTTCCCATTGTCGTACTCTGGCTGCCCATTTTCGCTCCCACTGTATCGCCATCCTGGAAGGACTGCCATTTTTAACAAGTTAGGATTAGAGTTTTAGACTAAACGGGCTCCAGTTTGTACAAAACATTTTACTGTTTTTTGAGCTACAGTGTGATACTCGATTGTGGGTTAATTCATTTATATTGTGACCTAAACTGTAATTCGCTGTAGGAATCTAGACTCCAAATGCTGTTCATGTATTGATTAACCTTCGCCCTAATTAGTTTGTTTCCAGTGGACATGATTTGTAGGGCTGACGAAAGCTCTGCTGGAACTTGAAAATGAACTGCTCAAGGAACGTTTTTCAATTGGGGCTCAGTATTATGTCACATTTCCAGGAAAATATATCATACGTAATCCAGCATTCAAAGATTTTATTTGGAAGTTGTATTCGATGTCTTAGGGGTTAAGGAATACCTAGACAAGTCAGACTAAACAAGAACTCTGCTGTTCAGTTTTGATTTGTGTATTTTTGGTACAGAATTAGTACTTATCTGTATCAAGTAAAAGCCGTTAAACAATATTCTTGTCTCACAAAACATTATCTAGACTTCATAATACCGTAGTGTTACCTGGGACTGCATGAGGTGAAACTGTCTGTTTTCTGTGGTTCTCTATCTATAGCTGATTCTTGGTACCTCTTAAGGAAATATTAATGAGAAATGACTTGCTATTTAATAGGAAACCCACAATTTTCAAGTTTTACATGTGAATGAAAACCCAGTGTCATTTCCTTAAATTCTTTCCAAACGTGATCATGCTGGAGATGAAGAGGGCAAAAATGGGTGAAACGCAATGATTTTAGTCATTAGTTTAATAGGTACCTTTTAAATCTAGAGGTTAGAAAGAAAAACTGCATATGATTGGGCTTAGCAGATCCTTTTGGTCACTCCCTTTGTGATAGTGAAGATGTAATACTGAAATCGCTCAGTCTGTGCTCTGATGCCAAGAGCAATAAGACAAAGATTCCAGGCAGTTTTTAACTAAAAATAGTTTTGCCTTTTGAGACAGGTTGGGTATTACTCCTTTCAGAGCTCAGCTAGTGAGTGTAGTTAATGTAGTGGGACCATAATTACACTGCCAACATGGCATGTAGTAGTTCAGGACTGCTCCCAAGCTGTTAGATACCCTTGCCATCCAATCAGCCATCCAATTTATACCTGATGTGAGAGGATCACACCATCTTGTACGTCGCTTCATTTTATATACTATAAAAACACCAGACTGAACCCTAGACATTAGTTTGTCAATGCTCAATTAAAAAAAAATGTCTTGCAAGTGCATAGCCTGCTTTTTCATGGCTATTAGTATTCAGTGTCATTTTTCAAAAATGTCTTGTTAAAAACAGGGGGGAAGATAAAAGGGTGAAGCAGATTTTTTTTTTTTTTTTTTTTTTTTTTCTTGTTTGACAAGTATGTAATACACAGCATGTACTGTATTGTCAAGAAGGCATTAGCCACTGCCTGTGAGATTTTTGACAGAGGCACCTAAGTTAACATGTGAGGCCAGGGCCCGTGTTTTTAGTCTTCCTATAGTACCTGTATTCAAAAATCCTTTCACCCTCTTCTATATGTGTGTATAAACACGCACACACAAACAGATAGGCTCAGAATTGTTCTATATGTAAATTTTTAATAGAAGTCTGAATTAACTTGTTTTTTGCTGGACTAGATAGACCCTCATGATGTACAGGTATTAAAAATTAAACATGCCCAAAGCATGATTATAATACAGTGCTGTAGCCTTACAAATATTTTATAATTTTGCTGAGGATGGCAATTAAAAATAAGAAAAAAGGCTAGGTAACCATTCTCAGTCATTAAATTATTGACAGCTAATTTACGATGCTTTCATGACCTCTAATGCCTCCTGGGTCCCAAACTCTGCTCTCCGTGAGCACATAGCAGGGCAGTTCTAATAGCTAGGGATTTTAAAAGCTACAAACGTCGTTTCCAAGTTTCTGTTTGCCATAGGCAGTAGATCAAAAGTGAAATGTGATGCTCTGGGTCGGTGTTTTATTTTATATTTTTTTTCCCTTCGTTCTTTGCCAGAAACCCCAGGCAAGCTAAAGGCCTAGTACTTCTGTTTTCGTCAGTTTGAAGGGGGAGCTTATGCCAGTGAATCTCTTGGTGTCTTCGCAAGTGAGACAATCCACCCTCTAGTCTCACCCTGTGGCTGCCAACTGCCAAGCTTGATAAATTAAGGATTGTTTGCAGAAATGCCAGCAGGGGCATAGCAGGAGTCTGTCACAGTGGGGTATAGGATGGGGGGGAGAGAGTGAAAGGGAGAAGGCGGGGGTAATTTGGACAGTGTAACACTCAAGACATCAACACAGAAAATCCACATATGGCAGTCGTTACACAAAAAAGTGTTGGAGTAGCAGTATGTTCTATGTTAACTGAAATTGAATTGTGTTTCTGTTCGTTTGGGTGCTGCTTGGTTTGCTGATCTTGAAAAGTAGTACACACAACTTTTGGATCCAATCTGAAATCTTTACGTAGGGACGAATGTGAAATGGATTGTAAAAAATGGATGAGAGGCGCTACATGAACTATTACTATACTGTATATACAAAGTTGTGATGTTTAAATAGCTTTGATGAAGAAATAATACAGAATGTAATAGAACAAACTACTACAAAATGGAACCCAAAACCCATATCTGTCTGCTTGATTTTCTACATAATACAAGACTTGAAGCGACGGTCATCCAGAATTCTACCATTTTCGGTGGTGCTTGTAAGGTTTTATTTTTTAAAAGGTATAAAGTTTACTGCTTACTTTATATAATTTATTTGGTTTGTGTGTGGAAGCTGACAGTCAATACTGTTTAGAGAATAATTTTCCAATATTACACTGTTCTGCTGACAGCTTGACAGAGCTTGTTAGTAAACCAAGTAACAGAAGGTTACCGAAAAAAAATATTTACTGCTGCTTGATTGTTCTTTGATGTCTTGGCACTGATGGACATGCCAAGTGAAACCCTTATACATATTATAATCAATAGAGTTGTCAACTTCCACTTGTTAGATTTTTTTTTTCCCTTCTCTCATTCCCTTTTTGCTACCAGGCAGAGGGCATATAGATCAAATGTACAGATGCTACTTCCATGCACTTGAATGCTAATAACAAATCTAAGAAGAATATAATAACTAGTACTAACTGTTTTATTCAGAGGTGCTGTCTGATACTGTTGGTGTCATAAAGAGAAATGGTTTAAGGATTGTGATGTCATAAAATCTCAACATCGAAAAAAGTCTGTCTTCTCTGAAATGTCAGTCCTACTGTCTCTGCCATGACTCCAAAAACAATCTAGTTATGCAGTAGTAAGTGCCATATTTCACATCCTGTATTATTAAATTACCTTATCACCAAACTATCACTGATATATACCCATATTTAACTTGTACTGTAATACTGTTATGCAAAAGGATTGTATGACATGCTGGTGTGCACTGTAATAAAACTGAATAAAACCACACATCCTACTATGTCCTAAGGAGCATGGCCCATCAGGTTTGCTACATTCAAATTTCTGAAACTATTGGGTAGTGCTAAAACAAGTATGTGCTTTGTGATGTTTTATATTTTGTTTATTCTGGAATCAGAAGGTTTTCTCTTCCAGCTTCTTTTCAGCAGGTTATTGATTTGCTGGGTTTTAATTTTTCAATCAATCTTTACTTATTCACTTAATTATTTTGCAGAGTGGCCTTTTCTGTGGTGAGGAGCATTACAATCCATTTGATCACAGGTCACTTTATAACAGGGGACAGTAACCGTACAGCAGCAGAAATTACTTGCATGAATCCAACATATCATACATAATGGACTCATTCCCAAGCACTTTAGAGCTGAAGCACTTACAGGATGTTGCTTAATGCACACAAATCTAAAAATCTAAACAAGATCCTGATTGTGTTGTGTGTTTTTGTCTTACAGAGGAAGGCCTCAACCACGAATGCAAGCTCTGCAGTCAGACCTTTGACTCTCCAGCCAAACTGCAGTGCCATCTGATTGAACACAGTTTCGAAGGGATGGGCGGCACTTTCAAATGCCCTGTTTGCTTCACAGGTATGTATAAAACACATGTTATCCATTATCATAAAGGTAACACCACAATCTGGACAATCCAGTGACTAAAAATAGGACCAAGCTAATGAATAGTTCCATCTCAAACCTTCTTTACATCACCACTATCTCTTTTTTAATAATTTTGATAATTGAAATACATGCACTGAACAAATGCTATTTTTAATATGTACTGTATTATTGTAATGTATTAAACAAAATGGCTAGATAAATATGCTGAAATATATTTGTAACATCAGTTAAATATGTAGTGTGAAGTAGCCACACCTCTCAATGCTATGGTTTCAACGTTTGTTGGCCAGTGATTTAGCCTACAGAGAACTATAAAGGTTACAGTTGATTGGTCTGAGGGAAGATGGGAAGTGTGAAAAGGCTGCCACTGAAGTTTACACATCCCGTCTTAAAGGTCATGTTTCAGTATTTCTGGTACTTAACGTTAAATCATGACTAGATGGGAGGCTTAATTACCCATTATTTTAATAGCACTTATTTCTATAAACAGAATATATCTACTACAACTCTGTCTAGTATTTGAAATGTTCCACTGGCAAACATTTATAGTAGAATTCACCAGACCATCAGTTCAGTTATTTGAATCTACCCTATTATTGAAGCTTTGTAAGAATATTTAAGCATTTGTGGATCTTAGATTCAAAGCCAATCTTTATTGAACCCTTCCTTGTTATAGCGCTGTCTCGTATTTCAGAGCTCGAAGGCCTTCTCTGCCTCGCTTTATCAGTGATTTATTTCCACCTCACAACCCTCTTGTTATTCGGAAAACAAAGTGATCCACATATCTGCTATCCTTTCTATGGAGTCAGCACTCATAATGTCAGCACTCCTTTGTCTCAGCCCTCTTCAACTTGAAAAATGTTTTAGAAATCCTTGTTGAAATATGATAGTATAAGATTGTGAACCTACAGCTTTAATCTGTTGAATAGATTTCACATTTAGAGAGAAATGCTGCAGAAATTCTGTCCTCCAAAAGCTAGGATGCACTAGGAAGGCATGTGTTTAGTGTTTACCCAACAGCTGTGAGAGATGTCAGACAAAGCAAGGGCATAACCAATACTTTTCCTCCAAAAGCATGCTCCTTTTTTGATACATAAAGAGTTTAAAAAGTACATTGGCCCGTATGGAAAAAAAAAAAAAAGATTTTAAGTCCCCCTTATCGGATGATACATTAAAAAGGGGCAGGAATTTTGGTTCCCTGCTGTCTTTTAAATTAAACCTGGAGGTTCTGGTGGATATAATAGAAATGAAATAATAGGTAACAGACACAGACTCTGTAGAATATTATTACACAGATATTGAGATTTGGCACTTATAAAATGCATGCATAGTTAGGATGATGTGTTTTGTTATTTTCATCCTCTCCGTCACAAAGAGTAAGAAAAGTACTTAACCACCTGGCACGATGCTGACTGAAGTGTTAAATATGTGGTGTAAGGACAAGGGGGGAAATAGTTCTGTACAGTGACTGCAATATCCTGAAACCCTGTGTTATATCCATCTCTACATAAAAGTACAGGGAAATGTACCCACACCCTAAACATGTGCCTGTGAACCTGACCAATACCACAATCACCAAACATTGTTGTTGAAGGAATGTCAAGTTTAAAAAGAGGTTTAAACAGTGTAAAAAAGGTGGACTCACAGAGCTTTTTGTTATTGATGTAGATGGCCTATAATAAATAAATATTAATGTTAGTGATAGTCCTACTACCTTGTTTAACAGTTAGTTAAACATTCATCTCAGAAAACTTTCCAAATTCGGGTGCAAACTGAGAGCAGCAGCAAGACTGCAAACTGCTGGACCTTGAGACGTTCTGTGTGGAAGATTGGTAAATAATTCCCCTTCAGGCTACAGGAAATGCCATATTGTGGCAAAAGAGGAGTCCTTAAATAATGATTATTGTATATTTAGGAAAATATGACAACGTTTGACAGCTATGCTATTGATATACTTTTTTAAGAGACTGGGATCATCAACCACATTACAGGTTTGCATTATAGAGAGATAAGCTTAGAATACTCTGTATACATAAACGTATGGTCCAAATGGTACAGTTTTATAAATATTAATGTTATTAAACATATGAAACAGGATCTCACAATTGTTTTTTTGACATATAAGATATCTTTATGTAGACTCACTTACATGATACAAGCCACAGCTATCCCAGTGCTACGGTTCCTGCAAGTCAGCTTTCAAAGTTTTCACCACGCTAATATATGTCCTGTGGCTAAAGAGGGTTGTGACAGATAGACACTGAACTGCAGAAAGGAAAGGCCACATTAGCAGCAGGAAGGTGGGGAAGTTTTTTCCCCTCAAAAGATTGTAAAGCAGGCCCTCAGGATGATGGGGCACTGAAACGTGGACGAGTAAACATCATAAAGATCCCCCTCGCGCTCACCTGCTCTTGTGAAACGAGCAATCCATTTTTAAAGTCAAATACGGAGGGTAGAGGGGACATAATATTTAACAAAGGGAGGCAGGAGACAGGCATAATGAGGTGAGAAAGGAAACATTATTGGATGGTTGAGGTGACTTACCTTAGACAGCAGGGGTCTGGCTCCCTCCTGCTGCCCTGTAGAAAATCTCCATTTGCATCATAACAAGGTAATATTGAATGATGAGAGAAATGGGCTCCACCAATGAGTGTAGTGAACCCGCACCACCATCTAACATTTTCACCTGACGTTAATAAGCCTCTATACCTTTTCATATGGATAGTGTTGTGAAATGTTAAATATATAGCACAGATCTATTATTATTATTATTATTATTATTAACTACTGTATTTGTATCTACAATGTCCTTTCTCCTTACTTAGCACACCCTGTGTCAGGTGTAATGGCAATAAGTCGCAGGGAAAGGCCGAGACGCATGAGCACATTGCAGTAGTTGTCCGTTTGCGTCTTCGGCAGCTTGTGAGTGACTTCATACTTCAAGATTTATTTTCCTGGCATTGTCAGACAAGTACGCCATTCCATAAACTATAAATTGGAGCCTTGCCTCCCACTGCTGTTGGACTGCAGCTCTCGTTTAGTGGTTTATTGATATTTTTCTTTCCCCCAACCGCCTCCTGCCAGTAGAGCTTAATATACAAAGCATGTTTTTCATTTGGGTGTTAATTTTCCAGAGGCTGATTTGATGGGCACGTCCCCTGTGTTCACATTGATCAGGCTGATGTGAGCGCTCGGCCTCCGGAGTGCACCTTCAGGACAGACACTGCGGATTTCCATTGGCAGGCAAGGGCAGGACTGCAGGGTTTGCTCTTCAGAATTACAGAAATTAAAAGGCTCCTCATACAGGAGGCAGCTCTCTGAGATCGCAGTTGTGTGTCTGTGGACAGGTTGCGTGTATGACAGGAACACCTGTGAGACTGGACCGTCCTGGAACTAAAACGAGACTAAATTAAAGATCCTTAAGTGTTAAACTTGCTTTATTAAAGCCTCTGCCTTTCATTTCCACAAAGTTAAGCAAATTGCTTTATTTCTCATTATAATTATGATAATAAATACAGCAAACATATAATACAATAAGCATTTAGGATGTACCTCATCTGTATTTACATGTGTCAGTGTATAACATGGAATTATGTAGATGTTATTACATTTAAACTGAATATGGCCGATATATAAATTTTACCCAAACCGTTATGAAATTGGTAACTAATGTAAATAATGTTTTTGAAAGAGTATATGGAAGATGTTATTAAGCCATTAAATTGTAAGGCCTTGTTTAGTTCACAAAACAAAACACAAATAGTTTTCATGCAACTCTACCATGTTGTAGTACTTCTGGTCCCACAATCACAAGAGGGATGTAAAAATGTCTGTCAGTTTTCAGCACTGGCAAGCTACTCGGTGAGTGCTTGTGAGATGGTGAAGCCTGTATCTAGACCCATCTATGTCCCTGTGTTGCATCAAGATAATACCGGCTAGGTTGTTAAATGAATTCATAGACTCACCGTGCTCCAAATGTATGGCCCTAGTCATGCCAGGCACTCTGCTAGGTGATGAGATGAGCAAAAGCCCCTTGGAAAATGACAGAGTGACTGCCATACCCAGAGAAGACTTGACAGGCGTCAGATGTGGGGGAGCCTGCAGCTATAACAGCCTGCCTTTTCCAGCAGGAGTTGCTACAAGGATCGTCTGAAAATTGGGATTGGGGATATGAAGGGAAAAACAAACAAACTGAAGAAAGTTATGTCAGCGATGAAAGCCATGCATGTTTTTAGTCGTGTCACAGTATTGAACTGCTTGTCACACAGCTACTACTTCTTGAGCACTTTAGGAAAAACTTTAACGCCTATAAATAGGCACAAGCCTGGTAAATAGTTTATTCCCTACTTTTACAGTCATTCTGCAGTATTGGCACTCGGCAGGAAGTCTGTAAACACGACCTGCAGAAAGTTTGTTCACGCTCCTGCATGAACAAACAAAACAAACGAGAATTTCTTTACTGCGGTAAAAACCCCCACAAAAGTAAATAAATGTATTTAAACACTGTCTAAACCTATAATTTCGTTATGGGGAAATCTACATGAACCGTGTATGATATTAATTGTTCACTGCAAATTAATCACAATTTAAGAAAGTACTAGGGTAAGGAACAAAACAAGTGAGAAGCCCCTTGTTTTTCCCTCATATCTGCATTAACTTGAAAGAATAACTCCAGAAACATTGTATTTTATATTCTGGTACTTTTATTTTCTAACAATGGCTTAATATTGCTTCTGTGTGGTCTCAAGAAAACAGAAACTGTATAGACCTAGTAAAAGCACTGCAACATCTGGCCCTTGACAACTAATCACAATCGTAATACTGTATCCACCATTTCCTTCAATAATAGGCAAACCTTGGCTCATTTGTTCAACTGGACATCCCTCAGTAATGTGCAGAGTACATTGGATGCTGTTGGAGTGTATTTCTTAATTTCAATGTGAATAAAATAAAAATAAAATAATTAATAATAAAAAAGAGGCCACTAAATCACATTATTATTTGTATTTTATTTTTCCTATGTGATAAATTCAACTTTCCCATATAGAATTTTGTATTAGCAAATTAGTATCATACCGCTCTGTTAGCCCCAGACGATCTTTGGAATTTAAAATACGTTCAGTGGAATTAAGCTTTCCAAAGCCTCATTTAATCATCTAGATGCAGAGGATTAATTATGTATGTTACCTCCGTGATTTAATGTGATCTGAAAAGAGCGCGAGAGAGAGAGAGAGAGAGAGAGAGAGAGAGAGAGAGAGAGAGAACATATGTACAGTGCCTATAGAAAGTCTACACCACCTTTCAAAATGTTCACCTTTTGTTTCCTTTTAGTCTGGAATTAAAATTCATTAACTTTTTTCTTTTTTTTTCTTTTTAACGTATCTACATACCTACCAACTTCCAATATTCTAGAAATTTGCAGAAAATGTATTCAAAATAAAAACTGAAATAGCTTGGTTGGAAAAGTGTCCACCCCCCTTATTATAGCAATCCTAACCAATCACCTTCAGAATCCCACACCAAGATAAGTGACCTCCACCTGTGTTAAATTGTACTGAATCAAATGATTTAAGGATAAATTCAAAAGTTCCTGTAGGATCTCTCTGCTGGGTAGTATATTTCAAAGGAAAGACTCAACCATGAGCAGCAAAGAGCTTTCAAAAACTCTCTGGGACAAAGTTGTTGAAAGGCACAGATCAGGGGATGGGTTTTAAAAAAATCAAAGGCCTTGAATATCCCTTGGAGGATGATTATTAAGAAGCTGAAGGTGTATGGCACCACAGAGACTGTCTAGATCAGGCCGTCCCTTCAAACTTGATGATCAAACAAGAAGTGGACTCATCAAAGAGGCTATGAAGAGGCATATGGCACCTTTCAACAATATCGCAAGCACTTCACAAATCTGGCCTGTATGGTAGGGTGGCAAGAAGGAAGACATTACTTGACAGTCTACCTTGAACCCTGTTTAAAGTATGGCGATTCTGTAGCCATATTGCAACATGTTTTGTGTTCTGGCTAAACTAAAATTGAACTTTTTGGCCTAAATGCAAAGTGTTATGTTTGGCATAAACCCTTGACAGCGTTTCACCCTGTGAAGCATGGTGGTGGCCGCATCATGTTATCGGGGTGTTTCTTATCGGCACAGACGGGATAGAACACTTTGTTAGGATAGAAGGGAAAATGAATGGAGCAACATGTTTTGGTAATCAGATAGATAATTGAGTGTTAATGTGAATGCAATAATATTGCAGATTAAGTTGCATTGGACACCAGCCATTTCAGCTTTCATTTCTGTGTGTGAAAGCAGTTATAGAGATTTCCAGATTGGGACAGTGCTCAAAATCACAGAAGTGTAGTATGTTTTGCAGCTGTGTCAGCGAGCGAGCAGTATGGGTGAAAGAATAGAGATAGCTGAATGGTAAAGTACTTACAGGAGATTAATTCAAAATGGCGTGGCCTGATTTCTTGTTTTGAAAGTATCCAAAACATCTCAAGTTACATACATAAAATATAGAAATATTTTGATGTCAGTTTGGGAAATGGTCATAAATATGATTTCTTGAAATCCAAACATAATTTTCACCAAAAACAAACTGATGACATGGGATGCACAGGATGCTGCATGGGTCAGCAGGAGCTCGTTTAGTTTACAATAACCCCCAAAGTGAGTTATCATGGTTGGGAGCAACGCAGGGCAGAATTTTTGTTAAACCAGTGATGCAAAGAGTACAGAACATTGACGGGATCGGGATCAATGGTGAACTATGGCATACTGATTTTAGATAAATCTACACTTTATCCATCAAAAGGTCCAATTTGTGTTACAGGCCAGCGAAAGTGCTCCCTAATTGCTTGATTTTCAATGTTAAGGAGAATGAAATCCACTGGGTTTTTTGCAGCACGCCTCTTTTGTCTAAATGCAAGTGACATTGAAAAATACATTATTGTTTTTAAAGAGTAAGTAAGTGAAAATGTTTACTTTTCTGAAGGTCTTTGATTCTAAAGACCTCAAATAATCTTTTATTGTTTAATGCTGGCTAAAACTCTGTGGTGGTAAAATTGCATGCCATATTAAAAGGGCCTAAATTATGTATTGTGTGATAACTAAAATTCTGAAGATGTGTGTGATGGCTGCATCCTCTCCAAACGCTTACAACAATACCATTCAATGCACCCAGGTGTCACTTTACAATAGCGCGGCTTTACGTGTTAACTATAGAATGTGTTACCAAGATTCCGGAATGAAGGTGTAAATGGTGTGAGGTTGATTACATAAAAAAGGTTTAAATTATTCTGAGCAGCCAGACTAAAATTAATAATGCCATTTAGGCAAGTCTAAAATTAGTTCCCAGTTGACTAAGAAGTTATCAGATCTGTAATCCTTCTCTCACTCTGTCTAAATATATGACTTTCCTTTCTGTGTTTAAGTAGTCTGAGTGAACCCGATTGTATTTTTATCTTTATGCAGCCAAGATTTTCCCGGTGGTCCTATAGATCTCCACCCTAGATCCGATAAATTGTAACTTTCCCCGCGCTCTCCCAAAGAACAAAACTTGTCTCGTTTTCAGAATACATAAATAACAACCTACTTATTTTAATGGAAGGTTGTAAATATACTGATGGTGCAGTTTTAATAGCAGGATGACAAAGGTTTTCTGATGTCTCGTTCGGAAAAAAGAAGTGTGATATTTATAGTGTTTGATATGGTTGTTTTATGTCACCACACATAAATTCCCTCTTTTGGAGAATAGAGGAGGTATTGTAAGAAGAATAATTTTGCACAAAACTTAAGTAAGGCCTTAGGGTATCTTCTGTGTGTATAACCCAGGGAGAAATGAGCTTAAGATATTGACCCTTTTTTGTGTGTAGAGTGATGTGCATAATAATGGCAGACTGTTTTTGGATTATTCTGAAGTTCCAGGTTTGGCTGGTAGATTAATTTCATTAGTTCGGTCTCAGACATATTCTTCCCGATTCGTAATCAGTTTGCATGTGCCCTACAGATTAATATTGTAGACATAAACTTTTTTCAGGTCACAGTGCACCAGGCATCCATCAGAAGCCTTTGCTGCCAACCCTAACTCTGCCTCTGGCATATACAATTTAATTATTAATAGCATGTCTCCCAGGTAAACCGTTACAGTCTTAGGGCCTTGTTTTGTAGTCATTAAAATTGGAACATGTTTATATTACTGCAGTTCTTCCATTGAGTACATAAGCTGTGCTGATCTGAAGGCACCCAAAGAGACTCTACCTTCAGTTTCTTTTATCCAATATACTGTGCCCCAATGTAGCCATGGGGAAAAGTTTTGAGTAATAAGAAATTTAAATGAAGCCATAAATACTAACTTTACCAAAGTACCAAGGCCTCAGAGACTTGATGTTTTAAATAGCACTCCTTAAAGCATATGGGTTTATGGGTCTCAGATAACAAACAGCATGTTTGAAGTGCTCCTTGGAGAATACACACAAACTTTCTCAGTTTACCAGTATGGACTATTGCTTAATTAAACCAGTGATATATTTTTTTTTTTTTTTTTTTTTTTTTTTTACCGCTAGCTATCAGTGTTCGTATTGCAATCACTTCACTATGGGTCCACATAAATGAGTTGTCAGTCTACATGAATATTTATACTGTAAAATATTATAATTAGTAATGTAGATTAATGATGCCAGTGTTGTGGGCTCGAAGTGGTGGCGTGTGTGTGTGTGTGCGCGCGCGCGTGTGTATGTGTGTCTTTTAAGTAGTTTAAAAAATAGATTATAATTTGTTTGTATAGTTGTAGTATAGTAGTGAAGATCGTGGCTGTACCAAAGGCACAGATTTCAATTCCTTGCAGATTTCACACTGATAATACTAGTTTGTCCTTTTTTTTTTTTTAATGTATACGTATTACTGGGTGAATGACTTCTCTTGAAGGCATTTAGTTCAAACAAAAGGGCATCAGTTTTCATGCTGCCACTGCAAAGAAGCCTTATTGTTATGCATCTTTTATTCCGAAGGCATGAAATCCCAATTTTCATGTCATCTTCTGTTTTCACATGTGTACATTTACATATCTTGTATCCTGGAGAATCACAGGCTACTTTAAATCAAGGACTCTTTCATATACACTTGTGAAACATGTCTGTTTGTTGGCTGTCTTTCTTTTCTTAGTATTGAAGGGTCTGCTAATCTCAACAGGAAATGTATTGAATGGGGTATTTTATTGTATTGTAAAGCCAGTAGGAAAGGTAACTATTCTGTTTCCTTTCATAACAAGCAGTGCTTAATAAGTACACTGAAAACATTTTTTTAAGTATTACTTAAGCCTTGAATAATGCATGAATGTGTTATACATTTATTGGAAAACCATAAGGAACGGACATTTGAATGTGTATAATTTTATCACGGGTATCACATGTTGTTCAGCATACAAATGCTAATGTTCAGTCATCGCCTTGTAAAACTCAATTCATATGAATATTAAAGTCCTTATGTTTTCATATTGCTTAATTATCAAGATATATCCCAAATTGGTACCCTTTTGTGGTGCCTTATTTATGCTCTTTACCAATGCCATTAGCCTAGGGATTAGAGGGGAAATGCAGAATGCATGCAGGCAATACAGATGCTGCCATACAATACGATTTTCTAGTTTGCAGATAATGCAGTAACACAGATGCATTGTACCAGGAGGAGGTATTTTACAGACTTGGTGTCCGTCCTATGAATGGATTAGGGGTTTAAAGTGTCAGTAGAATTAGAATTAAATGCATTTTAACTAATGCGTATTAAGAAAGGTGTGTACAGGGCAGTGATATAGCAGATTGATAGCCGTGATGCTCCTGTTTTCAACCCCTTCGATTGAACAGCTCTGTAATGAGAGAGGGAGCACATGGGTTAAAAATATTGAAAACTATCAGTATGACTGCATCTTAATGGCTGTATAATATTGATTTATAGCAGCAGGAAAATCAGTTTCCTTATCTGTGACCTTTTTGGTACGCAAGGATAATCCAATAACAAATTTATTTTCTTTTTTTTTCTTCTTTTTTTTGTCCCAATGCAGTTTTTGTCCAGGCAAGCAAGTTGCAGCAACACATCTTCTCAGCTCACGGGCAAGAGGACAAAATCTACGACTGTTCCCAGTGCCCCCAGAAGTTCTTTTTCCAGACCGAGCTACAGGTATGTACTGTGCCACTGTCTGCTCAAGTTGCACCCGAGTGCAGAATGGCTATTAATAACAGTGACTCACCCTAATTCAGGAGTGTGATAAATGCACAAAGCACATGACTAAGTGATATTTTAGAGCAGCACTTTCTAAACAAGTCATGGAACACATAAGCAACATCTGTGGGATGGCACCATCTGTTTGGGAAGTCAGGTGTGAGTGCAAGTCAAATATTTTGTCTCTGCATAATACAATTGCCAATTTCCCCCAAAGATAACTAGACTGCCTTTGCTTGTTAGACTGCAAAGGCAATATGTGGTGCCTTTTTTGTTTTGTTTTTTTGAAGCTGCATAGAGAACAGGTGAGTTGGGGTTGTCTAAATCCCCAAACCCTACTGTGTTAGGTGAATCCTGGCAAAAGCAATTGGGGGGGAAAAAAGACAGCTGCATTAGGGATTGGTGTTGCTCTATGATTCAAGAAGGGCTGTTTAGCTACCGTTACAGAGAAACAGTCCCAAGTAAACAATTTTTCTGGATGCTCTTCAAAATGCATTAGAGATTTCCCTCTCTGTGCCAGTTGCCATTTGCTGAATAGATTTTAATGAAACCGAAACAATTAGCATGGTCCCCTGTCCAGGATGTTCAGGATCAAGTGAACACCAGTCCTCTGCCACCTGATTTACATGAATTCGCAAAACCCCTAACATTTCCTACATGGTTAGGCTAAGCACACAATAACATGTCTTTTATTTTTAGCCCAAGGAGTCAAAACTGTGTCATTCTTTCACACTTTTTTTTGTAATGGTACAAATTGTAGATGAAAAATGCCAGTGACAACCATCTCCAGGTTTTGGCTGCTACACAGTTCTTGGTCTGAAGAAGAGGGAAATAGTGTGGAAATTCTCCAAAGAACGGGTCAAAGATTTAAACCTTTGTGTAGCAATATGAACCAACAGTTAACATCCACCCATAGGAAAAATCTTAACGTGGATACATTTCGTTGTAATCTTACCTCAGTTCCTCAAATTAAACGATCATACCTTGTAGGGTTGTGAGTCAACATGGCTCCAGTTAGGGAGACATAATACGATCTATCCATAGTTTTATTTGATATTGATATATAGAGAAATTGCATGAAATATTAATGGAGATTTACTGGAGAAAGACGTCCAACCACAGACAGGAAAAAAACATATGCAATGGTCCAACCTAAATGGGGGGAGAAAAAATAATATAAATGCTTAAAGTGTAGTCCTAAGCATAAATCTCATTATTTTTAGATACTTGTTTTGTTAGTTTATGTTCGCTATCTTTTTTACTGAAATAAAGGATACATTTGTATATTTTATCTGTAACAACTGAAATGAATGGTGTTTTCTTTTTCATTATCAATGCAAGCCTTTAATCTTTGAATTTATGAATGCAGTAATAGAAGTACTTTGTTATTCAGAAGACTTTAAGGTAACATTCTTGTCCCTTGAACCACTCCACAAGTATTATAAAATAAGAGCACTTTATTTCAGGAAAAACATCTGTTAAAGTGTACTTATTTTTTTAATTATAATTTGTATTCATAAGAACTTTTTAAACTTGCTACACTGCAAGTTTAAAAAGTTCTTATGAATAAAAATTATAATTAAAAAAATAAGTACACTTTAACAGATTTTTTTTTCCAATAAGATGGGAAGTCACACTCTCCTGATAAAGAGTTTTTGGAATTACTGTAGAGTCTCGGCACATCCTTTGACATTATGGGGAAAAGAGAATTGGTGATGCCACCATTAGGTTTGAAAATGTATAAAAATGTATCCACGGGCAGGCTTGTATCATGCAGTAACATTTTTTTGCTTTCTGTGTCCTTCTGAGTCTGCCTTACAGTCCGGAATAAAATACAAATCTGAAAATATCTGCCTTTAGATGCCTTTAGGAATCATTATTAATCATTAAAATTAGTTCAAATACCGTATTTTGGTATCCCTTTTAATAGTATTCCCTTAAAAAAAAGACAATGAGAGAGTTTTTATATACCAGCATTATTCATTTGCATTCAACAAGAGAATAGAGAACACTCTTTTATATTTATATGTATTATTTTAAACAAGTACCAATCAATGTTCTGTTAGCAGCCGGAAGCAAGGTAAATGCCACCCATATTATCACATGGTGTTCATTAGTCAATGCCTGGCAAAGAACATCAAAATCCAGATGATGAAGGTCATTTTGAAAACAAAAAGCAGTGTAAACAGTGTTTCATTAGCATGGAACTGAACTGCAATCTGAAAGGGCTGATTTATTTATCATTTGTTCATCCACTGTCTGTATCCTGTACTAAAAGGATATCATTTACACTGACTGTGTCATATGTCTTTACATGGTTTTAATTGTTTCAGTGCCAGTGCAATACATATGTGTGTATGTATGCATGTATGTGCCAGTTTGTGATGATAAAATATATATGTGTTTGAACTCCCAATGCCTTTTTTTGCTAATACAGATGGCTAATATCCTGAGGTTGTTTAATGTTTTTATACTTTTTAATTACACGCTTTGATTTGTTTTTGGTTTGTGTTATTTTGTCGTTTTTTGTTGTTGTTGATTTAATCTTCCTAGCCCAGGGGTTTGCTATTTTCTCTGTGTGTTTTATGTTAGCCTTTTATTTTAGAAGTTCAGACTTTAACACCCATAAAGTATCAATGACCACTTCAACACATGTTATGAAGGAAAAACTATCATAATAGTAAATATGTAGATTTTTCTTATTTCCTATGAACATGTGTACCTGGACTGTTCTGTGCTGCTGACTATTATATTGGGGTTTCTGTGCTATTACTAGCTACCATGAAGATTTCTCAAGTTACAGCCATTACAAAATATGAAATGTATTGCATTTAATATGTTGATCATATTAATGGTATTTTATCAAACTGAAATGTTTTTTTTTTTTTTTTTTATCAAATGTATACATATCAATTGTAATACAACTTGCAATTATGTATTTATATTAAATAAGTCCTTATCAATACAACAAACATAGTTAGATATTGTGAAATTATCATTCAGTTTTTTTAGGATATAGGATATAGTTAGGGTACTACAAGGGGAGTCTAGCTAGCTGAGTGAACTGCAACCAAAAGTCTCCTATTTTTTGTTTTGTTTTTCTAATCTTGGAGGTGAAAGATCAGCTTCAAGCTGGGGAAAGTTGCCAGGCCAGGCTGTGAGGCAAGGATGATATTTTATTAATTTTGTACTGAGATTCTGAATTCTGAAATCCTGACAAACTCTGTGACAGGTGAAATTCCTTCCCATGAACTCTAACCGGTGAGGGGCCGGCTAATTCCGCCTCTGTTGTGAGATGGACAATAGGAGGGCTTCTTTCTAATCAGGCCTCAAAGGACCTCCTGGCTGCCCTAGAGTCTGGGGCTGATTGAATAACTCCTGGGCTTCTTCCCCTAGGCCTCCATCAGCAGGGGTCCGGGGGAAAGCAATCTCCTGCAGACTGGCACTGAAGTGAGCTTTAAACTACTATTTTCAAGTCTCCAGAGGAGCTCCGGCACACTAAAAGATAGATGGAGTGCAGATATTTTATGAGAAGCTGTCAGGAGAAGAGTGGAGTAAATGTTTCAACACTCTGGCTATGTCGCAGCTGAATTTATCCAGTGTAGTTTCGGTTTCTTCTTGTCTTCCTCCTCTTGGAAAAACCATAGTAATAATTTCAAAAAGAAATTAGGCATCTTCTAATTCTAATTTTTTTCTTCTAGGCTTTTCCCAGTTTTCACTCGCAGCCCTTGCTGGTTTACTAAAGGCTGCAGAAAAATCATTGCCATCGGTTCTGAAATATTTATTACGACAGAATGAAAAATTGGATTCATTTTCTGGCCTATTGCTGACCGGGCTTTAGAAACTGTAACTTTGTACAACATTGTGTTGAGTCCCCAGTGCCGCGCGTGTAGGGGCAGGGGGTGGTGTCAGGGGAATCGATCGAGCTTTGAAACAGCTGTTGAATTTAAGGGTAGAGACTTAAAAGGGAACATAGGCATTGTGAAAGAAAATAGTGTTCCTATCAAAATCTCGTCTGATATCAAAATCATCATCTTGTGCGATAACATGTATTCTGCCTTTTTTTTTTGGCGGGGGGTGGGTTCTATACTAACTAATGTGAACCCCTAATTATATGGAATTTGAAGTCTCATCCTGTTCACTGCTTACTACTACTTTATTATTGTTATTATTACTATTACTTATTTATTAATAGACCCCCTTAACCAGAGCAACTATGTGCTAAAGGGTGGGGTAGGCATAAGGGAAGTTACAGTAAAACGATAGAAGTGCTAACAATACAAAAGTAATCATTAGAAAAGTGCATAAGAGCAAGAGTGCTGAGCAACCCAAGAGATTAGGCTGCTGTATTACAGGCAAAGTCTGGAAAGATGTGTCTTGAGAAATTTCCGGACGGTGGTCAGGGGCTGGGCAGTCCTGACCTCAGTGGGAAGGTTGTTCCACCACTTAGCGGGGGAAAGGAGCGGGTTTTGTACTTTACAGAGCCTTTTACTCCCACAGACAGCACAGAAAGGCAGAAGTTATTATCCGTGTTATCATCACAGCTGGAGTCAATTATAATAAGATTGCAATTACAGTCACAACAGTATTGTTAGTTGAACTTTTAATTATTATTATAACAACAATATTTTATACATTTACAATTACGTCTTGCTGCAATTATACTTTAAATCCACAAATCAGTACTCAATGACTATTCAATTATCAATATGCAGGAGTTCTGCCATTCAGCTACAATTAAAATACAGTTGTAGATTACTCCTCAGAAGGATCTGTGATCTAGACATCAAGGGTATTTGGTACCTGCGGAGCCTCAGTCAATGCCATCGGCTGAAAGCCATCTCCAGTAACAATGACAATGAAAGAGAGCACAGTGGCAATGACTGAACAGTGAACCGGCCTTCCTATTGATGATCCAAACACTTATTTGGATAGCTTTTTAAGAAGGTTAAGACTGTGTCCAGCCTCCAGATTCTTGAGACGTGTGCCATATGTGTTCAGGACTGTGGGTCCTGGACAAGCAAAGTAGTGTCTTTATTTCCGCCCATATTTTTATTTTTGTGACATTTGATCAGTATTCAGAAAGGTTCTCTCTGAATTCAAGCTGTCCCGATACAACCTCAGAAAAGTCTGTCAGTGGAGAGACGTTATTAAACACAGGGATGAGCTGCAATGCAAATTACATTGCAAGGGAAAAAAAAAAGATATCTGCAGCCCTTTTACATTTTGCAGAATATCCTCAAAACTTGTGAACATTGAATGTAAAGCACTCTGAGAAATAGTCATTTACTAATCAGCTGAGGCACACTCAATTGGGGGTTCTTCCATAATTGAGCCGTACATCTTTTGCCTTAATTATTGCAAGACAGTGGTTAGAACTAATCAATATTTACTTCCTCTCTTAGATGTTTTTTTAATTATTATTTTAGATGTTTTTTCTTTTTTTTAACACAATCCCCTGATAATACTTTTTAGTTTTTTAATTAAGGGATTTATTGACAGTAATTTGAGCAGCCATCTCTGTGATTCAAGATTTACAAAATAATAATAAAAATGAATGCACTGTTTGTCAATGACATAACAGCACCTGTTTTAAACCCAGAGAATGTGTTACTTTACTGTGCTTTAATAGGTCACTTCAATATCTTTCTCATGCCTGTGCCAGGAGGTCACTTTAATTTCTGCTTGTGCACATGTACTAAAGAAACTGAAGACAAGACTTCACATCACCATTATTTTTCTCAATCAGTTTACCTTTAAATACATGATTTGCACTGAATATAATATAGCATTGGAGGTTTGGAGTCTACAGTATGTCTCGTATTCATTTTCTGGGTTCATATAAATGACTTTTCATAAAGTCAATAGGAAAAATGATCTGAAATCTTCCACCTTCCTATTGCCTCCTACTAAAGTTGATCTGAGGAGGAGCATTTTCTTCGTAACAATTTCAGACCGCGTCGCACATCTGTTGCAAGCCCCATGTTATTCCCACATTTTGTATACATTACACGGGATGTTTTGTTAAATGATATTGCGTTTAAATAGTTTCACAAGTCTCCCACGTATCATTAAATTATCCAACCAGAGTCCGCCAGTGAATATTGGGCTCAGGATGTTGAAATAGTAAAGAAATGCAACTTCCTGTATGGGGTGAAACATAAAGGACTCATTCTGTGTCAGATCAACCCTGTTTTTTAAGACTGACTTTCTCTGATTTAGCTGCAAGCTGCCAAGTGCCAATGATAAATGGTGATGTTATATGAAAAAAACAGAAGAAAAACATCCTCAGAGCTCTATCACTAACATACCCCACATTATGAAAATCCATTCTGGCTGTTTTTCTAGGCATCCAGAAGGCATTCAATTCCCCTTTGACTTTACATTGCTCTCAGACCACAGATCATGTGATACACAACTGCTTTTGTATTCTTGAATCACCAGTTGCTTAAACAGTCTGCTGCGGGAAAGCAGTTTCTGTCCCATTGTGACAGAGTAGCTTCGTTTGAAAAGATTTAAAAATACACACTGCAGCTTCTCGTTTCATTCCTCATGTTGTTCATGTGCAGAGTTTCAAGCGATAACACAGACGCAGTTCAAATTAAAAGCTAAACAACAAACACTGGGGCTCTGTGGAAATGTTTCATATTATTTACAATAGTATACAAGAATAGGTATTGTAAATATGTTCTTCAGAATTCTTTAAAGCAAGATAAACAACAAGAAAGCGAAAAGAGACATTCTGTCAAATATTTTAGTTAGACAGGAATGACGTGTTGCATCCCAGGTATAGTAAAATTAGACAAGATGACAAGCAAAGGATTCTGTGAGATTTGTTTTATAGTAACTCTCTTAGGGTATTATTTGTGTAAGCATACACATAATCTAGAGGGATCCCTGACAAATATTCCTACAAAGAATTTGAGAGATGTTGCTGCTGCTTCTGGTTCTCACTTGGCAATGTATGAAAACTCTTTGTGAAATGGAACTTAATTTTTTATTTCTGAAAACATAAATACATACATGTATAATAATAATAATAAACATTTTGGTTTCTAGGATGGTACAGCCATGTATAATATTGTGTTCTGAATTCTTTTCAAGGAATACTATTGGTGGCAAGCTATTGATCAGCAATGTTTACATTTAAACATTTATGCAAACATTTATGTCCACTTTTCCATGCAGGTTCCCCTTGCTGTGATACATTGTCTCCAAAGTCCACAGGCTATTCTCAGACCCTATGATGTCAGTTATTGCCAGCATCCCCTAGGAATTAATCATGTCATTGTCTTTGCAGGATGTTGTAGACAAATATTCAATACAGGCAGGAGCTTTTAACATCATACATTTTCTGCATTCTTGTAGGCATATCACAGAGAAGAAACCATGAGTGTATTTCCAACTGTGCTATATCTATATCTATATCTATCTAACTATATCATTTCAGACTTTTCTGGTGAAAGAGATTCATTTCACCAATCATTGCACCAGGCTTCAAGAGTTGATACAGGCCAGAACTTTGCTTAAATTACACAACAATAATACTGTTAATAACGGTCTCTGTGACCGAAGCTTCCTGTTCTTCAATATTAACTACTTTTGATTATGGAAATTAATGTTTTTGGTCCCTTATTCAGAGGGATGTGCCTGTAGTCTCTATACGTTCTTATATATTAGGAAGAAGAAGATACACAGTAGATCTATAGGAGTATTGACAAGAACGGATATTATTTTTGTACCTAAGGAGTTCACAGATGAGTAATCCTGCAACTCACACAGGGAAAAGCATTGGCCTAAAGCCAGAAGCAGAGGATGAACATTGACTCAGACAGGGGCAAGACTGCATGCACTAGTACTGCAGTATTTGTATCAATAGATTATGTATACAAATTTCAGATTCAGACCAGAGTCAAACAATAAATAAGGAAAAACAGTTAATTAAATGAAAAGTACAAAATAAAATACCTCTGATTTTAATTTAACTGGAAAAACTAAACTAAAATATATATTTTATTTAAAGTAGATGCAAGAGATGTCCTCAAAATTACAATTCCAAATCTCCTCATGAAACACAAACTACAACTTTAAAGCTTCACTGTCCACTGCAAACATTACATGAGCATATTTACATAAAACATATTATTACAGAGCATTTCCCAATGGGTATTGTTTCATAGCTGTTATTATAGATAGGGAAATAACTCTGAGAATGTGACTTGCAGATCAAAATAAAAAGTTTTAATAGAGTACTTATAAATAAACAATTAAGTCACATTGAGGCTTGGGAGCTATGTTCTACCTAAACAAATGCAACTATGTAATATCAGTGTAACACCATTTTATTTGTTGTATATATTCAAATATTTTCAAATTCTTCTGCACGTTTACCAGTTTCTTCTTCTGCACTTTGACATACACCTAAAGGATTATTAGGAACACCTGTTCAATTTCTCATTAATGAAATTATCTAATCAACCAATCACATGGCAGTTGCTTCAATGCATTTAGGGGTGTGGTCCTGGTCAACACAATCTCCTGAACTCCAAACTGAATGTCTGAATGGGAAAGAAAGGTGATTTAAGCAATTTTGAGCGTGGCATGGTTGTTGGTGCCAGACGGGCCGGTCTGAGTATTTCACAATCTGCTCAGTTACTGGGATTTTCACGCACAACCATTTCTAGGGTTTACAAAGAATGGTGTGAAAAGGGAAAAACATCCAGTATGCGGCAGTCCTGTGGGCGAAAATGCCTTGTTGATGCTAGAGGTCAGAGGAGAATGGGCCGACTGATTCAAGCTGATAGAAGAGCAACTTTGACTGAAATAACCACTCGTTACAACCGAGGTATGCAGCAAAGCATTTGTGAAGCCACAACACGTACAACCTTGAGGCGGATGGGCTACAACAGCAGAAGACCCCACCGGGTACCACTCAACTCCACTACAAATAGGAAAAAGAGGCTACAATTTGCACAAGCTCACCAAAATTGGACAGTTGAAGACTGGAAAAATGTTGCCTGGTCTGATGAGTCTCGATTTCTGTTGAGACATTCAGATGGTAGAGTCAGAATTTGGTGTAAACAGAATGAGAACATGGATCCATCATGCCTTGTTACCACTGTGCAGGCTGGTGGTGGTGGTGTAATGGTGTGGGGGATGTTTTCTTGGCACACTTTAGGCCCCTTATTGCCAATTGGGCATCGTTTAAATGCCACGGCCTACCTGAGCATTGTTTCTGACCATGTCCATCCCTTTATGACCACCATGTACCCATCCTCTGATGGCTACTTCCAGCAGGATAATGCACCATGTCACAAAGGTCGAATCATTTCAAATTGGTTTCTTGGACATGACAATGAGTTCACTGTACTAAACTGGCCCCCACAGTCACCAGATCTCAACCCAATAGAGCATCTTTGGGATGTGGTGGAATGGGAGCTTCGTGCCCTGGATGTGCATCCCACAAATCTCCATCAACTGCAAGATGCTATCCTATCAATATGGGCCAACATTTCTAAAGAATGCTTTCAGCACCTTGTTGAATCAATGCCACATAGAATTAAGGCAGTTCTGAAGGCGAAAGGGGGTCAAACACAGTATTAGTATGGTGTTCCTAATAATCCTTTAGGTGAGTGTATAACCGTAGTTACCATTGTTTTACATTGGTGTCCTGTGAGTTCAACATGCCTTTACTGTGCTTGACTCCACTGGAACATGTGCAAACCATGTTGTGCTACAGTCAACAAACCTAAGAAACCCTTTTTTAAAAGAGATATCACAGTATTCTCATTGTGTAGTGTAGTAAAGCACAGTGAAGCCATGTTGAATCCATGGGAAACCACAGTAAAACTGAGTTAAAAGTACAAAAATTGCAAGGTGAATTTTACCAAGCTAATCGTGCCAAAGGACGGTTGGGTAGTTTCCTAATATGAACTATTTCCACAAAGTAATGTTTGCATTCCAAATTTCCTTTCAACAGTTGTAGTCGGTATAACAGGAAAGGGATGTGTAGTGGTCCAGGGGTTTTCACTTTGCAAGGGGAAGCAGATTAAGTATTTACACAAACAGCTGCATATTGAAAATAAATAAAACATTCCACATGCCTCTTTAGCATAACTGTTAGATTGGCTTGAATGCCATGATATGTGACCTATAACACTATTCTCAATGAAAAACTTAATCAATTAGTCAGTTGTCGGCTTCATACTTAGCCAACACATTGTATTGACTTTCTTTGTGTGTCTTAGTAATAGTGTAAGCTTTAATAATATAAGCAAGGTTTTGGTATTTTTACAATTTAAGCTATAAAATATATAAACCTCACAAAAAAAATTAACCGTTTCTGCTAAAACATTCCATTCTATTGCATTTGAGGTTTAAATGTGAATTTGACTTTTCTGCACATAACATCACTTCTCACTTGTATTTGAAATGTTAGAGAAACACATATGCATTCATTTCTCTATTATCTTTATCCAAGGCTGTGAACATGGTAAATATGTATATATGATATAGGCATGTCAGTTTATACTATATGGTCAGTTTGGGAGTCCTAAAATTATGGCATGCAGTTTTTCTTTTTTTACTAAAAAGCCCCAGGCCCCCAGCCCCCTCCCAATCACAGGTACCGCACATGTTCTCCTCATATCTAATTAGGAAAAACTAGCCCTGGGCTAATTTCCCAAGCAAGCCTACCCCCTGTAAGATTTGTACCAAGGATAGGAATGGAAGAAGTGAAAGGTGTTTAGACATGGTAGTCATTATTCATTAACCTCCAGCTTTTGCATACATATGTATGGATCTGCTATGTTTTAGTTTTTTTGAGCAAATCATGCTTTGTTGTACCTACTAGTTTCTTTGTAAAACATATATATAAAACAAATGTAGGAGGTACATGCCTACATGTGTGCACATGTGTATATGCAGTTTTACATATATTTCAGGTTTCTAAAATACAGCTCTGGAAAAAAAAAATGAGACCACTTAACATTGATTGATAAATATATATTTTTTTATTATTATTTTTTTTGCAGTGAAGTAGTGAACAGGTAATTTTGAATAATACAATGCTATTTTTGTGGTTGTCTGCCTCATAATGGGGCTCCTACTAGGACTAAAGAAGCTGTTCTCTCAGATAAACAGCAGGAGTATTTTATTAAGAGTTTGGGAAAAGTTAGTACGTTTTCTCTGCATATAGGAAATAGACGTGTTTTTTATTGTGCTATTTCAAGTCTTTGATTTCTGGACTTTTCACTAAGGACTGTACATCATTTAAAATCAGACACAAACAAATAAAATAAATATTACAGCCTGAACATATCATCTCCAAATGTACTGTAATATGTTTATAATAAGAAAAGAAGAATGAAGTGTAGATTTGGAAAATAAAATAAGGGGTCTCGGTTTGCTATCTTGGGGGTCATTTGTCTTGGTAATGGGGGGACAAGTTACTCCCTGTAGGGACATAAACAAGAGCTGAAACTGCCCCTGTCTGGTTAGGCCACAGCACCCTGCTGACCCAGGGCCAGGCCTTGACAAGCCAGGGCTGTGGGTGAACATGCAGCTGCTCTTTGTCCTTGTTGGTCCCAGCAGGTACCTTTATTAGACGGTACTTCATAAGAAAATCCTAGGGCTGGGAAGTGTGCGTGAAAGAGGGGGGAGGGGGGAGGAGTGTTAAAGTTTAAAACAATGCTGGTGTTGAATACATATCCATCAGACTGCAAACTTTCCTTCTACCAGACGTTATCTTGTTACATAGCAGTGATGCAGTGACTTGTGCTGAACATATTAAACATTCACAACACGTATGCTTTTGCAGATATTTTACAATCCTGGAGCTAAATAAATCCTGTCCTTTTTAAAATAATAATAAGTTTTCATTTGTGCTTAAGTTGAAGCTTTTGCAAGTCATTATGAAACAAAACTATCCATGTTTTTAAAGAATGTACTATACTGCACGTACATCTAAAGTGGATTTATATGCTTGTTACTTTTTCTTTTTTTTTTTTTTAATGTCAGGCACTGGGACAAAATGTGTCAGGAACTCATCTAGCTTTTTTTTTTTTTACACTAGAGTCTAGAGATGAAATTAGAAAGTGAATTCATACCAATGCAAGAATAAGGTTTGGATGAAAGGGTGGCAGTGCTGCAGTATTATGCATGAGTGACAGCAGGTTATTTGGATGCTGGTAACTCAATCATCCCTCAGTTGCACAGCCTTTGCAGCAGTGAAGGACATCTGATTATTAAAACCATTAAAGAGCCCGGGCTTTTAAGTGCATTTTGTGAAGGACACAAAAGGGTGTATAGTGGAAACCACTTTACAGGATTGCTGGGTAAATGCATCTTTTAACAAAAGCTTTCAGTGTAGCAAGGCCCTTATTTTTGAATGTACATTGAAATTCAATAAAAGTATAACTGAATGAGTTGTAGTTACTTAAGAAAAATAAAGTACTGGACACATGTTTATCAATGTCATCTTAAAGATAGACCCAAGACATTACTATAATCTGTTCAAAAATATGTATACATCTACTACTAGTTCAGATCAGATAACAGACTATTTTTTCATGCAAACACATTGTGAATTTTGAAGCAATGTGCATGTTTTGCATTGATGCATAAAGCTTCACTTTTCCTTATTCTCTTGTAGAAAACTCAGATCTGTTCCTTCCCAAAGGACTTCAAATCAAAACAAAATACCCATATCCCACTCAATTGTTTTACTCGGCTTTTCCCTCAGCAAGTTTGGATTTGTTTTATCTGGCCTTAAGTGCTTTTTTTTCCCTAGGCTTAAACCCAAAGTTTTCTTTACTCTGAGAAAACAACAGCCAAACCAAATTCTTTCATTACAATACCCAGAATGTACCTGTTGTTTCAGTATACCTTAATTTGCCCATGTCAGGAAGTCTGTAGGGAAATTCTACCCCCTGTGCTATATGTCCAGTCTATCCCCATGAGTAAGACATCAAACGAGATGGTCAGTTTCCAAGGAGACAGCGCCAGCTGTAGCAAAACAAAAGATTTTTGATAACTGTTGACAATACAGAATACATGCTGCCCTTTTTTTTTTTCTTCCCTTTAGCCAAACTGGACAACGGTTCCCTTGGCAATTTTCCAAATCAGGAAGGAATTGCACCCCCAGTAGACAAGCAAGCAGTCTGAATATCTCCCAGGGTACTCATTTAAAAAATGACTTTGGGTTGAGTCAATATTGGCCAGGCTTCAAACACCTCTCAAACCAAAAGCAATTCTGTTCTGCCTTTGGACTACTTTGGAAGGTCTAACTACGTATGCACAGATATTGTATAGGATGTGTAATCAAGAACAAGCCCTACATCCCATTCTCTGATTCCTTTGAACTCTTTCTTGACAGCCTTGACAAGAACTGTTAAAAGAACAGGAGCATGTAACGAAGAGTAATAAAATATCCCACCTGGTTGTTCTCCAGAGTATTTTGCAGCCTGAAAAAAAAAAAAAAAGTGGAAACAATGAAGGAGAAAAACAATGAATGTGGCACATAGGCAGCATAGGACAATGTGTGTGTTTAACATATTTACCACTATAATGTATAGAAAACAAAATGGGGAAAACAATATTATAAACGCAGCTAAATTAACACTGAGAAAAAAATGGAAAAACAAAGTCATAACTGTTGCCAACAAGAACAATTACAAACCAGATCAAAAGATTTGTCTTGGTTATTGCTCTTCAGCGTAAATAGATACTGCGTAATTATAATTAAAGGGTTCAAGAGCATGTGTGTTTATGCTTTATTTGCAATCAAACAATCATCATGCTTTTCCTTGGGATGGTGGTAGCATGCCTTAATTAAAATCTTGACTGATGACTCTGAATAAATTTTGGTTTGTAAAGTCCTGTGCACTGAATGCAAAACAGTTCTTGATCCAATAATGAGCATTCGTCTCCTTTATAATACAAAGCAGCCAGTCCAGCAGTAAGACATCTATATCATCTGACAGTTCTGATTTTGTGTGTTGTTTCTTTATGGCCCTTTATTTCTGATATTATTATTAATTTGTAGAAGTAGGAGTAATTCTGTTTTTAATTTTCTGGTAATTTCTGTGTGTTAATGATAACTTTTGACAAACCTGTATGAAAAGTACATTGAAATTGCATTTATTCAGGATTTTCACCAGTCATCTGGACCCATGGGAGATGCCTTTTTCTTGGTTTCTGTATTTATGAACAGACTGCTTAAACCTTGGTGGCAGTATCCCTGCAGATCCCTCTACATAGAATCTAAAATACAGCCAACATTATGTTTCTTTTTGCAGAAATTCGTGGATAGTCCTCAATCCAATATGTTTTCAATCAAGTACAATAAATATAGTTAAAGCAAATATTTATGCTTTAAGGTTTTTTTTTGTTTGTTTGTTTTATTTGTTTTTTACTCAGTTTTCCAGAATGTAGGCAAATGTGCTTTAAGGCAAGCGGAAGTATCTGTTTGTTGTCCTCTGTAAATACTATAATAATTCCTGCCATGTGACAACTACACAATGAAAAGCATTTTAGTAGAAACATTATCCCTCACATCAGAGATCACATAATCCCACCAATGTTATTAAAAACTTTTTTTTTTACTTTTCTGATGACTGCTCTGTTGTAATTTCAGTTAAAATGTAAAACTAGACAGAAGTAATAAATCAGGGAGTTGCATCTTTTTGTCCATGTACGGTCTATCCACGGCACACATGATGTCTGGATACGTATCTTTGTGTATGCACTGCTCACCCTCTAGTTATTATTAGTTAGAAAATTACATCTTTGATCATCAAAGCCTTTCGTCCCAAAATGCAATTCTTCCATGTGATATATATATTCACCTTGTTTGAGGAGGACTCCGCAGGGATAGTTAAAATTCTCATTAAAGGTTACACTATTGGATTTTTGGACAGTCAATAAAGCGCTAGTATTTTTGGCACTGTAACTCATTTTTCTGTTAAGTGCTACCACCTGTTTAATACCACATGTAATCTCTTTAAGATAAATCCAGTCTTAGTAATTTTGACCCATTTAGCTTCCTGAAATATTTTTGATGCGATTCTCATATTTGTTTGTGTTCACAATCCGTTCAGTTTTAAAAAATATCATGAATTTATGACATTATAGAAAATGTGTTTTATACCCGTGTTTCTTTGTTTGTTGTACTATCCCGGCTAAATTGTGCCTTGAATGGCCAATGGGACTTTAAACCCATTGAAAACTTGTTTGAATTGAAGAGGGTAGTCCATAAGTGCAGACCAGAGGATCTCAAGGGCCTGAAAATATTCTGTTTGGAGGATTAGTATAAGAACCCTTCCAATGTGTTCTCCAATCTCATAACAAATTATAGAAAAAGGTTCAGTGAAGTTATCTTTGCAAATGAGCTCATATCATTTTGTTTGTTGTTTGTGAACATTAACATTTAAGGCACAGACTATCTTATTATTAAGGTGCAGTAATACAATTTATGGTTGGCGTTTTTTTTTAATGCCTGGGCATTGTGACTGGCAACCTTGGGTGTCTACCTTGGGTAAGCAACTGCAGGTCAAGCAAAAGCCTTGGGGAGATGAGATTTATATCCTTAGGACAACATATTGATGTTCAAGAAGACAACACAATGACATCCAGAGAATTCCTGTGGTAAAGTCCCAAGGCCATAATGTCATCCGTAGGGCAGTACAATGACTGAAACAGGAAAACATCTGTGAATCGACCTTTTGTGAGGTTGATTCCTACAATCGCTGTTTCTTTTCCTAAGATAGATGACCCTTTCCCACAATGAATATGACTCAGGCTTTGTGATACAGCCTTTTTTCTTAACCCACTCGTGCTATTTAAACCATCCAACATAGCATTTCTGTGCATCTTTCATCTGCTAATGCTGTTGGGAAAATCTACCTGGAATTTTCATTGAAAAAGATTCTCCGGTTTTCGGGAGTATGGATACTGGCATATAACTCAGGGGATAAGGGATAATAAAATGGCTTGAAACTGCCATAGATTGTCTTGAGCAGCATTGAAGCATCCCCACAGTAAATTTCCTACCCTTCACAAATGCCAGTATGACAGTGTATGCGTGACATTATCTGTAGTATTGACATTACAGTGAAAACTGACACAACATAGTATTATAAGTTATTAAATTACCTTTTCCCTTCAAGATGGCGCATAGTAGTTAAAGGAATATTACAGACCTACACCTGAATGCATATCTTATGGTTCTAGGGAGATGCAGCAATGTGATGTAATCATATCAGCCTATGAGTTTCACCAGTGTAGGCCCAGTTTTGATAAGAGTCAATTTTAGCTAGAATTGATTGGCTCGACTGGCAGAGCTGTCGGAGGATTTTCAACAGCAGAAAATATTAGGAGTTAAGATTACGTTGGGGCCCGTACAATCATCCCTGGTTTTCTGGAGTCATACATCGAATCGGGGGAAAGATGGATGAAACTGGGACAAGAGGAGATGAATCAACACTGCATCTTCTGCTTCCAGGCTATACAGGTACAAAGGGACCTGAAACTATTTGTTCACGCTGTCAGAAAGGATCCTATACTGGGGCCTACGAGTGAGAGATTAGGACAGTTAGGAGTGTCAGCAGTGCATTCAGAAAAATAGTTTGGTGTGTTTGGATTTCATGAGAAAGGGGAACGCTCCTCACTCGAAATTCAGGCCGAGTTTCAGTACGGGGAATGATACAAAATATATATATAGAACAATATTACACCAGGTGTGAAGGGCTCCTTATAGAAGAGAGGATGGGATGGGTGCCCCCAGCACTATGGGCCTGCAGAGACTCCATGCAGCCTGTGAAATACCACGGGGCCTGCAAGACTCAGAACAGGAAACCACACTGACAGTAGATAATATGTAGAGCAAATCTTTTAGTCCCAGATGAGTTTCAAAATGAATACCTTTTAGTTTTTCTTTTTTTGCCTGTCTGTACATCTCTTTTTGGTTTTCAGGTTTGTAAAACAAATCTACTTTTGGTTAACTGCTCATTTGTGTGTTTTTTTGTTGTAAGGAAAAGCCACAGCTGTAAGGCTTATAATTCGGGCTTTCTGTTTTGACATTTATTTTTGATCATGTGAAGTATTTTTTAGCAGATTTGCTTTCGTCATTGATCATGGAAAAAGCTGATAATGACCAAACTAAACCTTTGTGTCTCTGTTCTGTTTTGCCACCTTTGAACACAAGAGTTAACAAATTACATCATTCACTCACCCCTCAACCCTCCTGAACCATCTTGAACTGGCTTTTCGTTCTCACTCTGATTTGGCTTCTGATGTGTCCATTTTCTCATTGCACATTGATCTCATCCACAAATATAAAAATAATGAGTTTGTAGATGCATCTTATCGATAACTAATGAAGATAAGTGATAAGGAAAATAAATGCTGAAAACTAAAAGCCCTATTTATAATGCTAGAGTTCTGAGAAGACATATTATACATATTGGCTGAACAAGGGAGGCCTTTTAAATGTTTTACCCCAGACTAGAATTCAGCATGCTGTTTAGAAACTAGGCATTATATACCCCAGGTGTCGTCATCACCCATTCCATATGAAGATCAGAACCTGAGAGATCATCAGCGACATCGCTTGTTATTCCTTCTTAACAGCTCTGTTCTCACTGAACTTTATCTGATATACATCGCGTTCCCTTCCAGTCTTTGTAGACGATTCTCACCCAGTGAAGATTTAAAGAACGGGGTCAGTTGAAAACGTATTGCATTGGAGTTGCACTTACATTAGTATGTTAATATTATGTACCTACTTGAGAACGTTAGATCATAAGAAGCCATTTCGTTGCTCTTGGCTTTGATCAGACAGGCTGAAGAGTAAACAACATTGACAGTTTCCCAGATCTGGCATTTGATCTATGCGTGTCCTTCCCTTGTTAATAAAAGGACAGCTTTTCATTGATGGATCACATGTATATAAACAATTGTGGGGGGATATTTGTGGGGTTTTATGAGGGCATATTATACATCCAGAGAATTAAGTATTTTTATGGAAGGTAGGGCCCTAGCTCACACTGCCCATGACATGTATAGGGGTCATGGCTATGGTCTAAGGAGTGACTAGATTGGATGTGTGGGCTGAAATACACAGCCGTTGCTAGATTGCATTTTATATATTGGGTATTACATTTAGGATAGACCTTGTCACTGACTTAGCTAATGTTGCCGGTACTTCTTGCCAATGTCTGTTACATGAGACTTGTACATGTATTGATTTAGAAATTAACATTTAACAAGAGAAGTGTAGAAGACTGAATTCTGGACTTAATGGAGATGCTCTTAATGAAAGTTCATATTAGTTTCATTGACTAGGAATCCACAGCTCTAGCCAATCAATCAGTTTTTTTGTTTTTTTTACTCAATAAAGAGATTTCACCTCAGACATGCATGTTTTTATTTGTAAGGATTACATTAGTTATGCTGAAATTCACAGTACAGCACACATTATTTGAAGTGTCCTCCCCCACCCCCCCATCCTTTCCACCCCTTCAAATAGAAACAGTGACCCGGGGGTGTACGAGTGCCACCTGCTGAGCCACCAGTAATTCCCCTTCCTCCAAAACCCATTTGTAAAATACAGTACAGTCCACTGCCAAAGGGCGAGTGGAAAGCATATTCACGTCCACTGCAGTTGTAATATATTAAACTGAAGACTGCTAATTAGGCTCAGGCTATGTCTTTAGTGAACTTGGCCTGTAAGTAAATTCAGAATCAATTTGATGTGAGCACCCTTATACTGTCTGGAGACATTTACCTAAAGGCGAATAAAACTACAAATTCTAGTAACAGTGTGTTTGTTAGTCTTAAAAGGTGGCAAATACTTGACTAAGTTAAAGAAACTACCATGCTTCTTTTGTTCTTGTTTTTTAAAGGAATGTGAGATTAAAACAAAGCAATTGCTGATTAAAATGTATTGATTCAAATGAAATGGAGAAGTGCTCGTACGGTTGATCACAATCCAGTGAGAGGCATTCGTTGCCTGCCTGCACGGAGTGCTACAAAAGTCCTTTTAACGCTGTCCTTGAAAATGCCTTCACTGAGAAATTCTTCTAATGTTTGGGGAGAAGGTAGATGCGGTATATGTCAGCCAGGTCCCAAAGGGTTTTATTTTGTACTCTAATAGCTGTTACGAGCCTACATTATATCCAAGGAGTAATTTTCCTTGGGGGTGCCCTGCTCGCTTTGTGTCAATATTCTGGCATTTTAAGTCACGTACTGTATATGCTTCTGGGAACAGCTCAGGAGCCAGGCAGACTCATAATGGTCTGCATTCATTAATAAGGCTGCAGCTTCTGTCCCTCCATTGCCCACAACAGGGATGCCGCGGCTGTCCTAGGGGACTCTCCCAGACACACTTAAAGAAGCTTTATTTTCAAGTGGGCAGGAGATAAAATGCAGAACTTGCAGGCACATCTAAAGTCAGCTATGCGCCCAAGCACACGGATAACCTTAATGGGTCGGAGATCTATGCAGGTCAAAAGACTTATTATCCTGCCTGTCGGAAACCAATTGCCTTGCTAAAAAGAAACCTGCCGTGGTGTTTAAACGGTTGATGGTAATGTGGAATTGTGCTGGGCTGCCAGCATCTGTTTCGTAGCTCAATACACCGCAGTGACATGAATAACGGAGACAGCATTCGAAGGCCATCTACACAAGGA
This sequence comes from Amia ocellicauda, assembly GCF_036373705.1. Lineage (NCBI taxonomy): Eukaryota > Metazoa > Chordata > Actinopteri > Amiiformes > Amiidae > Amia > Amia ocellicauda. The sequence continues at coordinate 14,120,366 of NC_089851.1, read as the reverse complement.
CAGCAATAAATAAAAATACAAATAAAAGTATATCAATACTAATCTCCTGGAGGGAATTGAAAGGAGAAGGTGCACTGCTCTCGAACCCTTAATCTACAAATCCAAATTGTGCCCAGTTATATTCCTAGCAGAGTGGAAGAGTGCGGAAAGTTTCTTACAGGTGTGTCTAGTCTGTAGTGTTAAAAAATCCAAGGCCGTGTTTTAAATTGAGCTCGGCAAGTGGGGCATGTAGTTTGCATTAAAAGGATTAGCAGCCACTTCAAAAGATGACCTGGATTTTCCCCACTAGGGACCCGTCACACACCCCCAGCCCAGACTTTTCTTTAAAGAACCTCAGCCTGGATTTACTCCTTTTCCAGCTTGGGCTTAACTAGTATGTATGAGCTTATTACTGGGAAGAGCATCAAACTTGCAAGGATGTTGAGTGCATAAAGAAATAGCATATAAAGTAGGTGTTAATGGGACACTGAACAATGCCACTGGTTAATATAAACTAGAATCATTACCCAATCCATGTTGGCTAATATAATTTTGCACATTATTGTAGATATGACTGGCCCTCTGTGTTCTGTTGTAATTATTATTTTGGCTTTTGTTTTGTTTTTTTGCTTTTTATGAGAACATGTTTGCATGTTTTCTGTGTGAATGAAGCAGTATAAGTTTCAGAAATTTTGCATTGACATTCCATAATGAAATGCTTATTATAAGGATTTGAAAATCGCACTTACAAAATCTGTGCTACCTGAAATGTTCTGTGTGAAAATGACTGTGTGCTAATGATTACTTTTATTAGTACAGGGTAAACTATTGTGAAATATGCATGCTGTATTAATGTATTTCTCAGTCTTAATAGCTTGTTAACTAATGTTTATAAGATAATTATAGACGCATCAGTGTCACAGCTAGATTAGGCACTGTATTTACATGTAAAATATCAGTCTTAAAAAGAACAGATGAAAGGCTGTATATTTTTAATTGGCATGGTGACGTCAAATAATTGGCTTACCCATCAACTTTACAACATTGGTACTGAGGATTAAAATGTCAAAATCTGTTGTCAGCAATGTGTGTAGTGACAATACCAGAACTGAACTTAAGGCCATTCTATATACTGATTTTTGGATTGATGTGCATACAATTAAATTCATTTTGTGGTTCATTTAATTAATTAATTAGAGTAATAATAATATGAACAATAACAATAAAAGCACAGTCATTTTAGATTTCAACATACATACATATGTCTAATTATTTAGTATTTTGTTCTACCCAGTTAGGAATGTATAATATATTCTGCACATCATTATTCATTTACTCAGTTACATTTTTTGTGTGTGTGCTGTATATGCATCACACTTCATTTATGAGCCCAGTGGCCAACAACCATATATTGCACAATAGCTCATGCACCCTATCTTTTACAGGGCGGGTTTAGGCTTGTTCAATTCATTAATTAGGTTTAATCTGACACATCAGTGAGCTCAGCACCAAATCTTCAAATTGAGAGTGTCACACCCCTGCCGTGTAAATCAGAATGTTTGACGGAGATGTCGGAGAAACCAAGTGTGATTTTTGCCTCCTTATTTAACCTCACTTGTGTGATTCTCTGTGAGCTGAGCAATGGAAAGAGGTTTCTTAGTAACGTGTATGTTGTCTGCATGAACATTGCATAATGAAACCAGGAAGCATAACTGCAAACATTGTTTCTGTTATATGTCTGGCTTCAGAAAGCAAAAAAACTGAACTATGAGTTTTCTTTCAGCAACCTTATCTGACCGTTCTGTGTTGCTCCTCTTTGGTTATATTGCTAGTATTATTTCACTTTGTACAAGATCATAGCACCATGTACTTGAATTAACCAGTGTGTGATATTACTACAGTTACTTCACAGTGTTTCAAAGCATTACGTACATAACCGACATCTCAATCACTTACATTTATATTCCAGTCCTGCGCAGGGTTATCTCCGATGGTAAGGGGATTACAATTTACAAGTTTGTGACAGCTGTGAAATTCGAAGGTAAACCTTCAGTCTGAGAGCATGAAAAAGAGAAATGGTTTCAAACTCTTTTACAGCAGCTGAAATCCTACAGCCTTTGTAGCAGAAATTGCTTGTTTCCCTAGTGCTAAACCACAAATACAGCCTGTGTTATGACCTTGTCTGGCCTTGTTTTTTCTTCACAAAGTACCTCACAGGTTATCTTTTTCATAAAAACCTTACTAGTTATTCCTCTGATTGCAAAGGATATGCTTGTGCTTAAGTCTGGGGAATGTGTATTGTAGCCTTTTCACAGCTTGATTGTTTAAGCTAAGAAATGAGAGCTTTTTGGTGGCACAGTGAATGAAATAAATCAGGAAATATAACTTTCAGAAGCAGCATAAAGAGATCTTTAACCTCTGAACATCACTTTTCAAATAATCTAGGAAGAATGGGTTAAACGTTATTTAGCCTTAGTGAACATTAACATAGTTGGACAGTGTTTTTTTTTTTTTTTTTCAGTCATTGTATTTATGCTGTAAAAGTATTTACAAAATCAAGAATTTTAGGACAACGTAATCGGGGTTAGATTTTCATAGCTGATCCTTGAGCGAAATGTATCTTTTATATCATCACCATTAATATTTCGTCTTGATACAGGTCAATTTATTTTTAAGCCTGATTGATAATTCATGTATTTTGCAATGCATTTAATCTCGTGTATCTCTTTCTTCTCCACACAGAACCATACAATGAGCCAGCACAGCAGCTAACGTGGTAGATGTCTCTTTTTGAAGAAAGCTGCGTGGCAAAAAAAAAAAAAAAAAAACATAATACAAACGAGAAAATGGATCAGTTACTTACTCTTTGCACGGAACTATCATTGCAATTGTACATGATAAAAGAAAACTTGTATTGTAACAAAAAAAACCTGTATTATCTTTAAAAAAAAAAAAAAAGAAAAAAAAGAAAATAGCATTGGACATTATGTATTTGACTTTTTAAGCACCAGGCTGACTTAATGTAAATAAAGTATTTCACATGTGTTGTTACTTCTCCAGCTACCAGACACAAAGCTGTCTTAAATACCTAGGATACAGACCCAATTCCAAAGAATAGCATTTTCAGACAAAATAAATGGGATCCATATGTTGAAGGAATAAGGACCGTCATTGTCTTGTGAAAGAAAGCCATCAGGATCCTGTTTTTTTATTTTTAAAAGAAAGCGCAAAAGCTTACTTCAGTTGGGCATCACGTTGATCATTGCACTTGTGGCCAAGCAGAGCGTTTGTCTCTCGGTAGAAGTGAACAAAGATCACCCCATAAACAGGAGCTGTCCCCATGCATAAATCTCATTATTGCATAAGGAAATTTAGATCTGGAAAAAGGTGGCCCTTTCGATGTGGTCTTCATAGTGTAATGGTTAGCATTCTCATATATGCAATAGTTGTATCATAGATTGGAAACACAGCTTTTCTTGTGGAAACTGACAGAAGCTTAAGCCTCCTGTAATAATTCCAGGACAGCCAAATCTCAAGTCAATTAAAAAACCCTGTATGTTACTGTTATTAATGTTTACTCTCTAGTCTGAACCTGGAGATTACTGGAATTGTTTTTGCAATAGGAAATAAATCCAATTTACCTTTAGGTACTGGAGTGTGTATTTTTTTTTTTTTTCCTTTTCTTCATTTTGGTTATGTAATTACAAAGCTCTGTCTTGACACTTTTGGATTGTGACTAAAATCCTCCAATCATGTATTTGTGTGACATTCCATTGCTCTTTCAAAGCTGTAAGCCATTCTGAAGTATTTCATTCCATTATGTATGATATTTTTGATGATTTGAACTTGAGGAGCACTTTTGTATATAAATACATTGTCTAACATCTTGAAATGTGTTGTTTTTAGGATAACTGGAAGTACAATCCATGACAATACTTAAAATCTCATAAATACGATACTTATATGGCTTAATTTATGAAATAAAAGTAGCAAACCAAGTTCTGAAGTTGAAAGAACCTGTTTTTGTGTTGCACATGTGAAGCATATTAAAGCTCTCTGCAAACATTATTTTGAAGTCCAATTTTGTTGTGAAGTAATACGATTTTGTAGTGAAAAGTATTTCCGATGGATTATATACAATGTAACATAACAATTTGCAATTTTATCATTTTTGTTCAACTTTTACAGTAACTATTCAATTATTGGCCAAACTAAATAAATAAATAAATATATATATATATATATATATATATATATACACAAGAATGAGAGAGAGAGAGAGAGAGAAACATTAAATTAAAATACCTCTATATTACAAAGCATTTAAGCTAAGCAAAGTAACTGGATAGTGTATATGTGTATATCTATATATATCTATATATATATATATATATATATCATATATCATATATATATATATCTGTTTGTGGTTCGTATGAAAATACAATAAATGTTCTTATAGCACAGGACTAAAGGGCTTTGTCAGTTTCCTTATTTCATAGAATTATATAACCAGAGTTGCATTATGTTTTTAATAAACCAATAATTATCATGTGGTATTTATTTTTATCCATTGTTAGTAACTCATTAATGGTAAGCACTGGGAAATTGTTGATAACTGCCTAAAATTAATCACAAAAGTCACATTACCTTAGTTACATGCAAAATAGTCATAAAACGAAGCTAGAGTCAATCAGTATGTTTATATGACATGATGTTTTCTACAAGCTAATGTATTTGAAAAAACAAATTAGTTTCACAAACTTCAGAAACACATTAGTAGGCTGAGTAGAAATCAAAGTCAGTGGACACTTGTGCGTTACACTGTCGGAGTATGTTTTCCCCATGCTGTGTTTACATGACATAATTTTATGGATATTATTAGACATTTCTGGGTGTCATTTAAAAAAACTGGCTCTCTGAATTCTCCAATACATACAACTTTGAAATCGAAAGTAACTTCGCAGACCTCTATTATCCAAAAAATATCGTAATTATCATGCTCACGTAATCTCAAGGATTGACAGACCCTTGCTTATCCTAATCAAAAAGAGAATGAGGTCAAATCATTTTTGACTATAAAATGCATGTTTGAAATCGAATTGTATGACAGTATTTGAATACGACTATGTGAATTGGATTATAGTTTGCTATGGGAAGAGCTAACTTGTCAGCACTTAAAGCAAGGTCAGTTATGGCTGTTACCATTACCGGACGTTCTTTTAGCAGCAAAATGGGATAATTAACAGCCGAACTATGAAATAAATTAATTATACAAAGGAAATGCTCACTGTCGTAAGTGTTCCCGATTCCATAAAGTCAAAATTGCATTAGACATCATCCTGATTTGCTTCACTTGTCTTTTTCTTTTCGTTATTCACATCTGATTAGTTTGTTTTTTTTAACTCATGCAATTCTAAGACAATCACTTTTAATATGTCAGTTCACCTTCATGATGGGGCTGCCCTCAAGTCTGATGCCACTCTCAGCTGAAGGAAAAACACATTTATCCCCACCGTAATGTAGTGAAAACACTTTTAGTTGGTGTTCCCCAACCGCTTCAAGGGAATTTAAACAAAGAGCAAACTCAAGGGCAAACCCTCTGCATGATCCCGAGCTGACATGCTGATAGTGATTGTATTGGTCTCATGACTTACATCTTCACTCTATTCATAAATGTAAAAACTCAAATGTGAACTATGAAAGTAAAAATTGCAGGCATGTTATTTCGATAGTTAACAACACATGATTATAAATGTATATGACATTATTTAGAACATCCCTTATTTGAGGTCTAATCTGTTAATCTGTTAAAGTTGCACTTAAACTCAACACTCCAGTAATGTAAATGTCAAGTTTTTGGTATGGACCATCATATGCCTCTTATTAGTCCCAATCCTTAATGCCTTTAATAAAAAATAAAAAAAGATGATTTTCATGGTAATTCTGAAAATAGAAGGATATGTAACAAATGTACTTTACATCACCAACACAATTGCTGTCTGTATAAATTGCATTAATTGTACTGTACATAACTATTAGTTAGAGTGTTGATGCATCTTTTTTCAATGGATTCTAAATGCTTTGCTATAAGATTTCTTTTTATGTACTCACTGTGATTCTTTTTTGTTGGTTTTGTTTTGTTTTTATTTTTGGCTTCTTTGGAAAATGTTGGTAAATGTAATTATATTATTTCAAAACCTGACCAGACCCATCAACATATTCTGCATAATTCAGCTTTAAAAAGCTTTCATGTTGCAACACTAGTCATTGAAAAATAAAAAATAAAAAAAACACACACAAACTCTGCAAGGAAATAATCAGGTCAATCTCATTTAGATGGGAAACAGCTTATACAGCTATACCATTCCATTAATGAATCTGATTTTATTCCTGGCCTAACATAAACAAAACACATTATTTAGTATAAATTAAGAGAACTTGACTGGGAATCACTTAATGACATTAACTGAACTTGCAAGACACAGGAAACGCATCACTACAAATGCCTTGTGTTCGAGTGCATTAGCAGGAGGTGCTGCTAAAGCCCCACAGCAGAGAATAGTTTGCTCTTGGGCAAAGCAAAAGCTGTCAAGTTCTTTTAAAGCAACCTTCGTGATTTTAACTATTGTTGCATGATGGTTAAATGTACAGGTCCTGGTCTGGTGCACGTTTGTTACTCCTTCAGACAGGAGCACTGACAAACAGGCTTATGAGGTCTGAATCCTTACTTTATACAGTCAATTTGTATTGTAAAAATATGTTATTGCTTGATTTAAATTTTAAATAATGTGTTGTGTACATAATGGAAATAGTATGTGCTATTTATGCTCTGTGCCAATACATTCTTTTTGATGAACTTGGTCATGTGTTTTGTTTCAATATGTCTCTGCCTTAGGGAATCCTCTTTAAGTTTTCAAACTTATGAAACATCATGAGGGGAGCAACTGTTATTAATAACTCCATTACCACTCATCCCCTGTACTCTCTTGCATACTCACACACAACATGCCTATTAGAGACCTGGCTTCGCCCAGGGAGGTGAATGGATGAAACTGCCTTGTTGTAAGCCAGACAATATATTTCTCTTTTAAACTGATGGAAGAACATCTGTCGTCTCAATTGATTTATAATGATATCATTAGATCATAATTCTGCATGTATCAGTAGATTTCCAACCTGAAACAGCTTTTATCCATGTGGTTTTGGTGATGTAATTACTACTTCAAACATTTTTTGTTTTCTTTTGTTTCTGTCAATGTTCACTAAAGATGTTCCTATACTTCCACAGAAGACACAGTTCAATTTGGTGGAAGTTCAACTGTAATGTAAAATAGGAATTCTGCAGTTATATATATATATATATATATATATATATATATATATATATATATATATATATATGTATGTATATGTATGTATGTATGTATAATGGTCAAACAAAATAAGCTGTCAATTCATGCTACAAGGTTACACCTATTAAGCTCATTCTCACCTTAACCAAGCTGCCTACAACTAAGCACCTACACGTATTATGTACCACATACACAAGTAATGTAATTGAAATGCAAAACAGAAATCAAAATTCATGGTGCAAAATGCATGTCTGTTGCAAGTGCATCAGGTAATTCTGCACAACAATATTATTCCCAGCATTGCTCTTGATATCAGCAAAGCCTCCTCTGACAAGCTTTTATTATTTAAATAACCTGCTGAACAAGGCAGCAACTAGTTTAACAATAAATGGTTCTCAGGAGCAAGTGGTGAAATATTAGCAGACAAATGACAGCAACATTTACTCCTTTTGAAAAATGTGAGTTAATAGTTGCATGCCTTAAAACATTAAAATGTTGAATTGTATACATTGCATAAATCTTAAGTTAATCAATGAATGAATATGGACAGGCATGCATTCATACAATCAGAATTGAGTTACAGTTTGGTATCTTTAAAATTATTGGCTTGTGATCTTTTGTGCTTTGCAGCAGTGTCCTTGCACAACTTTCTTCTGTTGTGTGGTTAAACAATAAACATCAGTTTTCATTTCCTCTTTTATGTTACATTATCCAAGAATGTATTTAAAAACCTTCAGGCTATAAAATTGATTTTATTAACAAAATGGGTTTTCATTTAAAAAGCTTCACAGCTTCAAGCTATACCCAGTCTTAGAATACTGCTTCACATTAAAATAACATTCCACCCAGAATACCATTGTGTGCATTGAACTAAAAGCTTCCGAAACTTCTCTGCATTGAGGACTCCTCCTGAGTTCATTGTCTGTGGCAGTTTTTCCATTAGAATCCAATTAAGCTCAGTTGTTTTGTCTTTCACAGAAGTGGAAAAAGCATATCATTCTTTCAATATTTTTTACTATTAAAAAATAAATAAATAAATAAATACCAGTGTTCCCAGTATCAGGCTTATGAAAAGAAGTCACACCTTTAATGGACATTAGCCCTTCAATAACTTTTGGGTTCCCGGTTAGATCAAACCATATCCATTAATAATGGATTTTTGAAACCTTATTCCAGAACTCTCAATGAAATATAATATCAAAGCATTATAATATTTCCCTGTCTCTGTGAGGCAACCTCCCTTTTTCAATTCCCTGTTGACATATAATGAAGTCACTGTGGGACCAATTCGGATTCCATTAAGTGCTACCCAGTCGACTTCTTGATTGGTGGAGATTTCAATCAAATATTATAATTATTTTTTAATTGCAATCAGAGTATCCTTAATATCCTTCCCACATAGACAAATTATTACCCTGTTTCAGTCTTACTACTGTTCCTTTTCAGGCTGTACACAAACAACATACCTGTGACCAGATCATGAAAACAAATCTATGCTGATAGCGGTGCTTTTGCTATCCCAGCTCATCATTTCTCCAGTGCAGAAGTTGCAACTAACCGCCTCCAACCAAGTACCTCAAAGACTCAAGTATCTCCTCCCAGTTCTCGTAATGATAGTGATTTAAAAAGACCTGGAAAACCTGCTGGACCATGGGGCCTCCAGAAGATAGTGGACCCCTGCTTTAAATGGCCAACCTATAAAATATTACACCTACCCAGTCTATCATCTTTGACTAGTCCCAAACTTCCAAAAATATTAAACCAACAAAAAGCAAGCAAATTGCCCTCTATCTTCTCCAATTCTGTCCTCACCAGTCCTCTGCATTAGAGCTGAACTGTGCAGATGCTGGAGCAAAACTGCAGGAAAGACTCAGGTTACTGCAGTGCATTAAGATGTACTCTACCTAGTTATAGCACATTTCCCTTCAACATATCCATTATATTCCACTTGTCCGGGACCCATTGACTCTCCATTGCCAACTTACTTGATGTGAAGAGCACATGCTCCAATAGACTGCCACATTAGCTGTGACCCCAGATTAGCTGTGATCTGTAAATGGATTACCCAGCTCCAGTTGTGGTACATTACCTATTCGTTACAGCAATTGTTTGATCTTGTGGAATGACACGATGGTCTCTAAACCAGGGATATAATAAGAGGAGCAACAGCCATTCATGCTGCTGTTCTGGCAGAGTAATACTGAACAGCAGCGTAGGTAAGCATGCTATCTGTATGCAGCTTCTTTCTCTGACATGTCAAAGATTCCAGCACAGAGGGAATGTGAATAACACCTTATGCTTTCTCTCACTTTGTTTATTCATTACAATACCGTGACTGCCTTTTCAGACAGATGTTTGATTACATAACAGAATTTGAATCCACCCTTTTTTGTCAACAGAGGTAGTATTTTAAACTTCAATGGATTTTACAAAATGGCTGTGTTTTCTTATTATTCTCTGATTCTGAGGAGTTTATTCAAGCCAAACTTTGTTCAGCTTTAACAGTAGGTTTTAACTGAGCAACAATATACAATAGTTTCTGGTAAAGTGAACAGGAATTAGGAAAAGTGTCCCCCTAAGACTAAGTTACCGGACACAAGAAACCAACACAACTCCCTATGTGATTCATTGTGGATTTAATTGATGATGTCATGATGGCTGTGCATCAGCAAATAGAATTACTAGAATAAATGATGTTGAAACAGTAGGCACACATATTTTTAGTAAACTGACAAAATAATGACATGAATGCCTCAGATGTTGTTTTTTTCAGAAATCTCACCCATTTTAATTAAACAAATCATGTTTTTATCAGTAAACAAATGGGACTTCTCTTCTGTTGCACCCTGCAGTTTCACTTTTTCTCTTCTTTTGTTACTTCACTTTCATGTATTTTAAGTGTTCTTGACAATGAAATGCCAAAAATGTGTTCCATTCTGTAAATCTACTGTTCCTTCAGACAGAGCACTTAAAGAGAGAAAATTCGGTTGCAACCAAAAAGGTGTTCTCTAGCCATAAGTGTTCTCTTAGCAGGTATTCCTCTACACGGAGACGGACGTGTTTGAGGAGTATTCAGCATTTTATTCTCAGGGTGCTCAAGATAGCAGTTGGGTCTCCTTCAAAGGAACTGCAGGTTTAGGAAACTGAATTATATGTGGTTATGGAGGCAGACAGCATCCCTGAACAAAGACCTGTACCATACATTATTTTTTTATTTTTAATGAAAATATAAATCTAAAATATATACTCAAATGGCCAGTCAAAATCAGAAGAATCCTTCTCTTTACAGATATTGCATTTAATGCTTTACATTTTCTTTCTTTTCCTAGTGGATATAAATTAACCTCTCTACTGTATGTGTGCCCCAGCACTCTTTTATTTAGTACAACAACTGAGAGTTATGCCCACAACATAATGATAAGGTTGCAGGATCTCATTTTGCACACAGCAGCTGGGTTGCTTTTCTTGGTGGCACAAGCAAAGCCACTGCCTCCAGGGAATAGAGTAATACACGGGACAGCTGACATTTCTCAGTCAAGCCTCCCATGACCGCCTGACCCTTCATATACCAGCAACATGCACCATCTCTAAAAGAGCTAAATGTTTACCAGGCCAGAACAAATTGTCTCTCTCCCAACCCCGGGCCATTACACGTAGGCACATTCATCCAGTAGTGGAGAGCACAGAGCACACACATACAAATTAAATGGCTAGAAGAACGGAGTTAAAGCAACAATTCCAAAAAACAATATACACAGAGATCATGTTCCTAAAATAGACAAATATGAATACAGATATGACTGTTAACAGTGCAGTGTTTAGCTAAGGAAGGTGTCTAATATTCTAGTGTATTAGTTATAAAACTGCATATGTCAGAGAAAATAAATAATGATTGACTTAATGACTTAAATTAAACCTTGGAATATCTGCATTCCTCTGCAGACCTACTGGTATTATTATATAGCTATTAAAAATAGTTTAGTCAAGTAGTCAATTTTCAGTCGCCCAAAATTATCATGATCTGAACTAGACAGGACACTCAATTTAGAAAGAGGCTCTAATTTTTTCCTTGGTAGTAACTGCCTGCTTCATATTTGTGTTTTAATGGCATTGATGTCCCTTCCATCCCTTGGCACAGTACCAGGGCAAGGAGAACAGTGTGCATCCTGCCCAAATGAAGACATTTCAAGTTTTTGTCTGAGAGGCTCTCATGGGCCCCTTTACACCCCTATAATTACATATTTCCTTGCCATATCTGACCTCATAGCACAAGTAGCACAAGGAGTCCATGCTGAAAAAGGTCCCAAAGGTGGTGTTACGCTAAGCTGTCTCGCCAATGTAATGAAATTAATACCCATACTGTTCTGCCACAGAGCATGTAAAATGCCAGTTTGCAGAAAACTTCACATACAGATATGTCTGGGTGCAGTTTTTCCTGCACCCGGGGATAATTCTCCAAATACAGAGGCTGTCCAGTGGCCCTGCATTTTAAGTAATGTGCTTTCCTATAAAAGTAGGGGGAAAGAAAAAAAACGTTACATGTTTGAGTGTATGATCCACTAACTCCTAACCCTAATCCATGTTAATGTTGTGTTTTGTTGCAACCAGCACCTTCCATTTATAATATGGTGGAATTACATATCAATTAGGTAAGTAATTAAATAGCAGATTGTGTTTATATCCCACAAAAGGAATGGATTTGAACTAATGTGGAAACTCAATAAAAATAGCAAATGTCAACTTGCAAATCTGTTTAATACATTGATATTATTCATGTAAAAGGACAAATAAAAAGCTTATTTGTTAGATATTAGTGCTTTGTTGCTTCAAAATACAGTGAAGGAGAATGTGTATTTTGGATATCGGAGCACAATCAATTTAGTGGAAGAATTATGTTGGATTTCCTATGTTTTGTTTGTGCTTTTTTCATTGTTTCAGCTTTGTGGAATGCCTGCATGTAAGACAACTTACATATGGTAGGACCCTTGGGAATTTTAATGCTTACTGCCATCTTTAATTAGGCAATAAAAGAGGCCAGAACTGTGAGTAAACTTGTATGTTTGTATTCACTTAATATTAGATAGTTTAAGGTTAACGTGTAATATGTTTTTACAGCCTCAACCTCGTATAGTACGTCTTTAAAAGCTTAACCTTTTTATCCTTTATCCTTTTTAAGATCCCCCAATGACTTTTACTGAATGAGCCGACATTTCAGACATCTGTTCCTTTGCAATCTTGTTTGTTTCATCTAACCGAAGCTACTTAATAAAAATATTTAACCAACCGTTTATTGTAAATACTGGTGTCTTTTGATATACCACTGCTGTGTTTATTGTATGAAAAAAAGTGTCCGTTACTTTTAGATTGCCTGACTAGGTTCTCTGTCTTGTGCTTGCCTTTATTTGACTATCTTTAACTCATGTGAGACAAATGGTTTGCTGAATATTTACTATGGTAAAGCTAAGAATACATGCACTAAAGAAAGCTTGCAATCTCCTACTGCATTCAATATCTGCATTGCCGCATGTGATCCAATTCCATTTGGCCGAGTTCCTTGGGGACTGTCTGGGTAACCTAATCTTACAGGCTTTTGGTCCCTTAGTGAGAACCATCTTGTATATCAAGGCCACAGGCGTACTCTTTATTTTAAAACTGCGCCAACAAAATGGACACATTGACTTAGTTTCCATGGTCACGAAAATCTAGGTGAAGGGCCATTGCAGATTCATAGCTGGACAGAATTAAAGCTGGCTTTTTAACCTTGTTATGCATTACTTTTACATGATATTGTTTTTCAGTCACAGTCAAATACAGCTGAACTGAATTCATAGCTTTTCAAAATTACTTATAATAAAGTTGACAGGCCGACCCAGGTGGATTTTTAGCCTTTTCAATAGGCACTCATGGGTTTACCTAAGGACAATGTCTATTGAATGTTATATAGGGAGAGACACTCATCTAGAATTAATGATTGACTTCGCTGACTCTAGATAGGAGTTTGAAAGCATCAATTTTGCAGAACTAAAATCGAGATCTGAATTTAGCATTAGAAATGGGAAAACAGAGACACAAATTCAAAACTAATTACTCAAAACCAATTCCAATAGTTGTAAACTCATTCCCAAATGTTGTTACATAGTGACTCCAGCCTGCGTTCCTTAAGGAATTCCTGTGGTTTATTGCCTTGTTGTTTTTTTATTATTGTATTGTATTTAAATAAGTTTCAACATGTTTTATCTAATTCTTTGTTATTCTCCATATATATATATATATATATATATACACGTGTGTGTGTGTGTGTGTGTGTGTGTGTGTGCACTTAGTATACAAAACATTAGGGACACCTGTTCTTTCCATGAAATAGACTGACATGGTGAATCCAGCTGAAAGTTATGATGCCTTATTGATGTACCCTATTAATTCAACTTCAATCAGTGTAGATGAAGGGCAGGACATGGTTTAAAGAAGGATTTATTGACACAATTGAGACATGGATTGTGTATGTGTGCCATTCAGAGGGTAAATGGACAACACCTTTGAATGTGGTAGTAGGTGCCAGGTATGTTGGTTTGAGTGTGTGCAGCACACAGGGTTTTTCTTGCTCAACAGTTTCCTGTGTGTATCACGAGTACATGCATCCATCATGCCATGTGTCAACACTGCAGGCTGGTGGTAATGTGGTGGTGTGGGGTGTGTTTTCATGGCACACATTGGGCCCCTTGATAAAAGTGGAGCAACTTTTCAATGCCAGGGGATAGATGAACACCATTGCCAATCAAGTGCATCCCTTCATGGCAGGAGTGTATCCATCTGCTAATGGTTTCTGTCAGCAGGATAACGCTCCAGGTCAAAAGGCTAGGATTGTCCAGGAATAGTTTGAGAACATGACAGTGAATTCAGCTTACTGCATGGGCTGTCCAGTCACCAGATCTCAATCCAATTGAGCTATTCGGAGTAGAGATCCAATTCCAGCCAACTTGACACAACTGTGGGAATCATCAACATCGGACAGCATTTCTGTGCAATACCTTGAGTCCATGCCCCACCGAATTGAGGCTGTTCTGAGGGCTAAAGGGGTGCAACTCAATATTAGGTGTTGCTATTGTTTTCTGCATATCTTTTATCCCCATTAGATTTGGATATAGAATAATTCTATAGGGCAAGTACAACTCATGTGTTTCTGAGATTTAGAATACTTTCTATTTATCAAATGTATCACGTATAAGATAATTACACTCTTTGTTTGTACATCACATATTCAGCATACAGTGTACTAACAAATGAATGTAAAACCAAATGATTATATTACCAGTCCAGTCCAATGAGTCTTCATATTCAAGAGTCCTTTCACAAAATGACTTCCTTGTGTGATGGCTACAAGCCATGGCATTCCTTTAATTTTCCCTTCACTACCAGTAGCAACCTTTTGAGCCCAATCCCAGAGGTGCTCCACACTGCTTGGAAACCGTCTTTACATTCCTGACTGCTTCATTATAGAGGACACCACGTGAAGACAAGGCTGGTACTCTGGCCGCCGCACAAATGATCACCACTTTAGCTCTTTCCTCCTATTTAAATCAGATGTTATTATGGAAAGCATGTGTCTGGCTGATTCTTTACAGAATAAATACTTGACTAGCCCAGCCCTGCCCAGGGGCACACACCATGCGTTCTGAGACAACACATGCATTATGGAAAAGAGAATAATCTGGGGGGCAGGATTATTAGGCTTAAGCAAAAAAAAAATACATAAAAAAGGAAATCCTCCCAATAGTGTTATTTTCAGTAGGATACACAATCTGAGAATTAAGAAAGGAATATAGCTCACCAAACAATAGAAAGGGGATTCACATTCAATATGCATGATCCTTTTATCATCTGAACATGTCCACTGAAAGATTAATGATGATATCATTTTTGTTATACTTTTTGTTTTAAATTGGACCTCTCAATATTTAGCTCTGTAAAAGCGGTTCTACTCTGACATCCCAGAACTGTTGCCATGTGGATAAAGAAAGGGCTGCTGTCCTAACTCATCCAGCGGAGAATGGATATCTATCAGGATGTATATCCACTCAAAGAAATGTCTCAAAAGTTTTGTAGTGAACTAAAAAGCCTGACCATTTGCAGTTCTGTCCAGACCCCAGCAGATGGCAATGTTCACTCAACCTTTGACTTCAAAGAGGTGATAAAAGAGGTGTTCCCATTGGAATAATTACACTGAAGGTTATTGACTGGCTGGGCTTCATGTACATATTATTTATACTTTTATTCCCAAATGGTAAGAACAAACAAACAGCCATTTATTATATTTTTCTATGTATTTGTTTTCTTGATTTTTGTTGATGGATAAGGGTGATGTTGATTTATGTGGATGATATGTGTGATATGATATGATATAGTTGATATATCATGTGGATGATGGTATATATATATTGCTATTCTTCAATGTAAGCTTTTTTGAGTGCATCAGCTTTCCTGGCAGCCATCTTCATTAAGATATAGTGACAACATTGCAATAGGATTAATTGATTGCATCGGCTGCTCCAGCGTTTTCATAATTTTCCTCACAGTTTTGGCTGTGTCCTTCATGCGTTAACGTGAAGCAGGATCCAATGAGTCTACAGCCACTAGGCATAATTTTAGTCAGAAATGTGTCTTTTACTTTGAATGCATTTAAATTTCCTTCAATCACACAAAGGTTTGCAGTCCCTGAAGAGCTAAAGCAGGCCCACACCATGATGGAGTTGCCGTTCATACTTGACAGTAAGTATGATGAAATTTTCAGCATCTCTCTCTCTTTTCTCTGCATATGAACAATTGAAATAATTCCTATTTGACACATCAGGCCATAGGATTTTGTCAAACATTTTGTGGGTTTGTTTGTCTGCATTTTGGCATATAATTTGCTCTAAATTGTGTGCTATTTTCTTTGAGGGATTTGCATCATTGTACTGTTCTCTGATCTGATGTTCACAGATTCTGCAAAGCAATTCTGTAGGTGTTCAACCTGTAGTCTCAGTTTTTTCCAGACATCTCTTGCTATTTGTTTTCCTGTTATTTACAGATATTTTTTGTTTTCCAGACCTGGGCAGGGTCCTGTTTATACTTGTAAATATTACAATTTAATCTGGCTGTACTTTTAAGAATACCAAATATGTCTGCTACCTCTGAATAATGTTTGGTATTTCTAACATTTTATCTTGACTTTATCTTTTCTTGTATTATACTTTCAGAATTGTTCATTATGCAAGTGGCTTTTTGTTGCTGGGGAAATCTAGATTGGACTGAAAACAAACTCTGTGATAGTGTGCCACTGTTTACATAGCAATTAAGGGAATAATGTGTGGTTTGTGTCAGTGATTATCTAGAACCATTGCTTGCTGCGGTAAACCATGTAATTCTTTCCAGTGCATAAAATACGTTTATTTGTTGTATTCTTTATATTACACATTGTGGATTCTAATATTTCATTGGTATGTTGCTTTTAATTCTTTATATTTATTATAAGAATATTATTTTCAGCTTTATTATATTTCACATTATATTCATATTTCTGCCTTTATATTCTTTGTAGAGATGGAAATTTAGGCAAGACATACATGACCTGCACCCTTTCATGAAAACTAGATTGTTTTGTGAAGATTCACCTGATGCCTCAAACAATATATATGTATACAGTTTTATTATCCTCTTCTATTGGATTATTTGTCTTTTCCATTGTTGGAATTAATGACACCCTTTTGTTACATTAAAGCTGGAAAGTGCTGGCATGAGCTGTCTGAGAAAGGTACTTTGTTTGTCGGGCCTCTTTTCTTGTCATAATCTTTACTTTCCACTTCCATCCGCAGCATCTAATTGGAATGAGTAGGTTTAGTATCGGTCCAACAGCAGTAATGCTCTGTCACATAGATTTCAAGGCAACATTTGCAAGAGTTACAAATTTACATAATGTACTGTTAGCTGAAGACCTGAAATATATCAGATAGTACCTATAGATTCCCCCCTCTGAAGGGTGCCTATGTATGGTTATTCAGGCCGTGGCAGTCTCCACTGTGAATACTAAATCGTAAGGTAACACATTGAGTTAGCAACTCCCAGGATCCTCCATCTTGTTTCTTGCCGGCATGCAAACCTATTTCTCCCAGACACTGTGCTCTGACACTGCATATTTAACAGGATGAGCAGTATTGTTGGTGTTCTACATCTTTCAAGACAAGATTAGTAGAGATCAGTGGTGATGTAAAATAATGAATTCATATTAGCTCCAGTAGGGAATAATTATATGAAAGACAAACAATACAGCAATATAAAATATTGAGTTTACAATCAGGTGCACTGCAGTAAGAGTACTGGCCTCTCAGATTATTCTTAAACTCCTTTAATATTTTTATGTCAAGCCAAACATTTACAGTGAAATAGAACATTGTTTTTTCAATTATTATGTGACATGTGATTACCAAATATTGTAATATATAAAATCTATAGCATGGCAAAGCTTTAGTCTACACCATCCTTCTTGCTGTGTGAGGTACTGTAGCTCTTCAGACCCACGCTCTAGTGTCCTGTACTACACTGCACTCAGCGGTATGAGTTGTCAGTTTGTATATAGAGGAGGATTACATATATAGATATTTATTCATTATTTCAAATAAACATATTAATTTGAATTTAGTACAATTAGCACTGGTAGAGGTTCAGACCCCGTGATCAAATGTCACCTGAGCAAATTGGGTTATTGTTGATTTACTTTCACATACATAGTACATTTGTCATTTTCTATGTAGATATTAAAAAGCAGAATTAATTGCCTCCCCTCATGATGGTATTTTTCCATTTCTTTTCCAGCTCACAATTGCAACATCTAGAGTTTCAATTACATCAATATAATCTGACATTGTGTTTGTGTGTGTGTAATGGATTAATTTTAATTAATGTAATTGTTAGTCTCTTAAAGTATACGGGGAGAATATACCATAATAATGTCAGTGTCAGCTGTGAGCTGCCACAATAATGTAGACTGCTCAAACCAGAATTATATAGGCTATTATAGGAGAATATAAATATGGTATCAATCCATTTATGTTTCTAAAGCAATGCTGGACCAGATCATAAATCTGGACATCACAAATCCAGTTTACCACACATCCCTACACATGTCGGTCTAAGAAAAATGTCTGATTAATAGCCATTTTGAATTAGTTACTTTTGTTTTTAACTTTTCTAATATAGTTTTTATTACTTGAAAAGAATCCTAATTAGTTAATTAAAAAACAATCTGAAATGACCTTTAGAAGAGAGAGTTATGCATTAAGCAAACGGTAATTGCTCAGTTTAAATTGTATTGTTCATATATTATTTAGATTACATGAAAAGGGTATACTGAACTTTTCAAATTATCCCCATCACGTGCACAGAACTAATGTACATGGTCCAACTTCTATTAATATGTTAAAGGCAACTGCATTACATGTTTCAGTGGTTCACTTTTCAGGTGATAATTTCTGAAAATCTTTCTTGAAAGAGGGAATTTTGCCTTTTGCCTTAAGGGAATTTCATGAGAGTTGGCAACATTGCACAAATCCACCCACACAATATCACAAATACACTTAAACATACACTTTTGTCTTTATCATTTTGTCTTTTGCTTCTTTCTCATATGCTCTCATAACCTTTCACTCCCAAGCCACACAGACTTATCCACAAAGCCCCAATTCGTTTCTATCTTCTAACCCTGATCGTCAATTATTCTCAAACCCTCATGGATTTGGCTAGCTGCAGGCAATCGGACCTCTTCTGCTAGCTTCCAGAACTCACACCGAGTGCTTGTTTAAAACATAAAAAAGAGAGATACAAATGTATATTCTGCTATAGCTGAATCCAAACTTTATGGATTTCTCTACTATAAGACATATTTACAAAAACGAACTTCCTCAATTCCAATAAATGTCTGAAATTTCATTGGAGTGTGAAGGCCCACTAAAAACAGGCATAATAGAAACAAGAAAGGCCTGCGCTCACCAAGAGACTCAGAAATACAAATTCATAAAACGTTTTTATTTACTATTTTTTGCTTACTCTCAGCAATAACAATCACTTGTTATAAAGTTATAAAGTTACAAATTAATTGATAAACAGCTTAATTGAAAAGACCAAAAAGTATAAGGGAACTGATAGTTTAAACTTGAACTACTATTCCTCTAACTAACCATTTCTTGTTGTGGGTATCATCTGGTGATTATCATTCTTTTAATTGATCTAATTGCAATGCTTTACTTAGAAGGAAAAGTTATGCTCCCTCTTACAGGAGAAACTATCCATGTTAAAGGCAGAAGTACATGTCAAACAAAATCTGTTGTATGTGTTGAAATGCCCATGTGGTCAGTGCTATGTGGGGAAAAAACATCTAGAGAACTTAAAAGTAAAATCCCTGAAGAGGAAAGTGCAATATGAAATGAAAATCTTTAGTCCTTAAGTTGCTAGGCATTTAATGCGTGTAATCAGGATGTGTGTGCGCTCTCTGAGGTTCTTGGGGATTGAGGTGGTGAAAAAGCCATAAAAGAGGTCGCAACTGAGAGAAACTATTTTTACAAAGAGAGACATCACGGATACACAGATTTCAAACTGAGGTTCCTGGGCACGACTGAGGATATTTATTTTGTTCTGTTTTTCTAATCATTCTCCGTCTTTTGAAGCCTCTCTAAGAAAGTTTAATAATGAGTATAATTTGTAGTATGTATTTTGTTATTTTAACTAGTTTTTCTTGGTTTGGTCTTAATTGAGTGATCAGAGCACCACATTTAATTGGGCTAATTGTGATATGCTGAACTGTGATAATTGTGATTATTGTTTTATTGATAGACATGTTCAGTCAATCTCTATGTCAGTGAATTCACTTTAAAAGGATATGTAAGCAATTCTTTGTAAGTTTTGGGCACGTGACGCAGTAATGCAGACAGAAAGGTAATTGTGTTTTATTATTTTGAATTGCAAGCTAAGACTACCAAGTTAAGCATTTTTTGAATCTCCATTTCTGAGTGTTGTGACTGCAGATTATAAAACCGCAATGGTGAAAAGCATCAAGTGAAGTAGTTACAAAGAATTTCACATGGCATGAATTTTGAAATATATAAATTCTGTCAGTATGTTGCCATTCATTTTATTCATGTATTATTTTTAATGGATATAATAACTAAACATTTATTATGATGTCGCGCACTTAATGTTGATAACCCAAAAGTCTGATGTATGCAGTTGTCTAGGTGCACAAAGTAATGTGAAGTTTTACAGTTTGTGTACAGTCCCCAGAAGTGCATCTGTGGATCTCTAAAGCGAAGAGAAGAATGTTTTTCTGCTAATTCAGAATCATTAGTGCAGGAAAGTATAACCAAAAACACTCCAGGGAACCACCAGTTCTTAAACTCTCAACATAAGAGAGGAGACAGGTTTTTGATTAGGTTAATTCAGGAGAGTCTAGAAGAGAATCCAAGTCTTTTTTTGAACCTCTCAGCTTCAGCTTACTGAGAGCTGAAATACAAGTTGAATGAAAAAAAAAAAATCTAGTGCTGTATTTGTTGTAATTTATTTTAAAGGTGTATAATATTGATGTATTGTAGGCTTTGCGATTAAGAAAAAAAATCTATGTATGCTTTAGATATATATATATACACACTCACCTAAAGGATTATTAGGAACACCAGTTCAATTTCTCATTAATGCAATTATCTAACCAACCAATCACATGGCAGTTGCTTCAATGCATTTAGGGGTGTGGTCCTGGTCAAGACAATCTCCTGA
Source organism: Amia ocellicauda (assembly GCF_036373705.1). Taxonomy (NCBI): domain Eukaryota; kingdom Metazoa; phylum Chordata; class Actinopteri; order Amiiformes; family Amiidae; genus Amia; species Amia ocellicauda. The sequence goes on along the minus strand of NC_089851.1, from coordinate 14,099,235 downwards.
ACTCCAAACTGAATGTCTGAATGGGAAAGAAAGGTGATTTAAGCAATTTTGAGCGTGGCATGGTTGTTGGTGCCAGACGGGCCAGTCTGAGTATTTCACAATCTGCTCAGTTACTGGGATTTCACGCACAACCATTTCTAGGGTTTACAAAGAATGGTGTGAAAAGGGAAAAACATCCAGTATGCGGCAGTCCTGTGGGCGAAAATGCCTTGTTGATGCTAGAGGTCAGAGGAGAATGGGCCGACTGATTCAAGCTGATAGAAGAGCAACTTTGACTGAAATAACCACTCGTTACAACCGAGGTATGCAGCAAAGCATTTGTGAAGCCACAACACGTACAACCTTGAGGCGGATGGGCTACAACAGCAGAAGACCCCACCGGGTACCACTCATCTCCACTACAAATAGGAAAAAGAGGCTACAATTTGCACAAGCTCACCAAAATTGGACAGTTGAAGACTGGAAAAATGTTGCCTGGTCTGATGAGTCTCGATTTCTGTTGAGACATTCAGATGGTAGAGTCAGAATTTGGCGTAAACAGAATGAGAACATGGATCCATCATGCCTTGTTACCACTGTGCAGGCTGGTGGTGGTGGTGTAATGGTGTGGGGGATGTTTTCTTGGCACACTTTAGGCCCCTTATTGCCAATTGGGCATCGTTTAAATGCCACGGCCTACCTGAGCATTGTTTCTGACCATGTCCATCCCTTTATGACCACCATGTACCCATCCTCTGATGGCTACTTCCAGCAGGATAATGCACCATGTCACAAAGGTCGAATCATTTCAAATTGGTTTCTTGGACATGACAATGAGTTCACTGTACTAAACTGGCCCCCACAGTCACCAGATCTCAACCCAATAGAGCATCTTTGTGATGTGGTGGAACGGGAGCTTCGTGCCCTGGATGTGCATCCCACAAATCTCCATCAACTGCAAGATGCTATCCTATCAATATGGGCCAACATTTCTAAAGAATGCACCTTGTTGAATCAATGCCACGTAGAATTAAGGCAGTTCTGAAGGCGAAAGGGGGTCAAACACAGTATTAGTATGGTGTTCCTAATAATCCTTTAGGTGAGTGTATATATATATATATATATATATATATATATATATATATTTCCATGGATTACATCTGATAAATTAAAGGAGTGCTGAACTATTATTATTATTATTAATAATAATAATAATAATAATAATAATAATAATAATAATAATAATAACAATCATTTGTAAGGGACTCACCTCACTGCACAGGTACCCCGCAAGCCACAAAGGTCACTTAGCAGGACAGAGAAACCCTACCTGTCCATCAAAGCCTGGCAGCGCTTGGCCACTTGAAAACTGGCAACGGGAGCACAACAATTCGTCCCAGTCAATTGGTCCTGCGACAATTCGTGCCCATGAAAATTTGCACCTATAACAATTCGTCCCCATAACAATACATACAACAAAATATAGCCTACATATATATGTATATGTATACGTGTTCTATGGCTCTACAATAAGTTAATGCACTCATGGTTACAAATGCTCAAGTGGAGAACATATGATGGGGCGAATTGTTGTGGTGACTAATTGATAAAGGGGTGAATTGGGACGAATTGACAGGGACGAATTGCCATGAACCCACTTTCAATCACTAAAGTGCCAAACCTGTGCTCTGAGTTAATGATCGCTATGTTTTATTCATCAGTTCAGCTATGGAAGTGATTAACAATTATTTAGTCAGCATCCCTCAGTTAGTTTTAAGTCCAGGGTGAGTCTCAGACTAGGCCCTACACCAGCAAATGTTTTATGATAATTAAGAGAGCTCAGAAAACAGAAACTACATAGTCCAAATCTTGGGTTCACAAGATAGATTTCACTGATAGTTAAAAATAACTATCTTTCAAACAAATAGATTTTGTAGGATTTGGAGGGATATGATTGAAGTTTTCTGCTGTATGATAAGAATTAAGGAGAGAAATATACACTTTAGTTTAACTGCACCTCAGTTGACCTTTCAGAAGAGCCCCTATAATGCTATCACAATATTAAGAAATATGTATTATTTCTCAGAATGTATATATTGTGGGCAATATAACTAAGAACAAGAAGACCAACTGTCATGTTGCAAATACTGAGGATTTTCCAGTCAGCCAATAACCAGAAAGAGACCTTCTGTGCATTTACTTTCAAGAGTTAATATGAAAGCATATGTATGTGTTTTGTAAAAGAAAAATCAAATACATTACATTCCTGAGTGTTAATTATATGATTTTAGACACAGCATATTGATTTTTTATATCACTTTCTTTTTTAAGCTTTTATGTTGCTCTACACATACAGATCTCTCCTGTGAATGATACATGATCTGTCTCAAGTTTTTGTTATCTACACAGTAATGCACAAATAAATTAAGAGATTAATAAAATATGGGATTGTCTTATTAAATGAGTGTTCTGTCTGATCTTCATGCATGACCTAAAAACTCTTCTCCCTCTTAATTTTCTCCTTAGAATAAAGCAATGCTGTAGAAAATGTTCAGTGATTCCAATGAGTTCATCTTCAAGACAAAGCATTCCCACAGAACTGTAGAGCATCATGTATGTTAGGCTTTTCTCCTAAATTGATTTCACCATCCTTTAAAAAACCCCCACAAATAACAGGCAGACATATTGTTTATACATAAGAAACAAGTAAATGAGTAAATGTTTTATTTTCTTTCTCAAAATTGTATTCTCTGGTAGTCAGTACTCATCATTATTTTCTGTATGTCTCAGATTATGTTACATATATAAAATTGTAACCAGTACTTTATAACTCCTTTTATTGTTGAAAAGCTACAAATGAAGTGTTTTTCTGAATAAGATTTTGTTCCTGTTTACAACCAGTTTAATGAAATTATGAATTTATTCATTGCATTTGCATGATGTTCATTTCAGGAAGCAAATAGAATAAGAAGAGAACAGTACAAGATGTAATCGAGTTAGACATTTAAGCAAGGTCAATTACTGTATGAATTAAAGATGAGTTCTGTAAGTCCCATACATTTGGGCTGAAATTTGCTTACAAAGCAATTAAACCAAATGTGTCCCAGTAAAGTAGGAGCTTCCACTTTTCTGCACCAAACAGACCAATATATTTGTCCAGGTGATCAAGGCAGATTGCATGATCAATGGTGTTGAAAGCTCCTGTAAGCAAGGATATCGGGGGTGCTGCCGTAAGTGTTCAGCAAATCATTGATTATAGACACAAGTGAGGTTTTAGTGCTGTGGAAGGCAGACTGAAGGGATTCAAGAAAGGCTGTGTTGTTTTGTTGCAATGTCATCTTGCTGAGCTTTCTTAGTAAGAAAGGGAAGAGAAAAGGTGGGTCAATGGCTCAATTGTGGCACACCTGTGAAGCCTTACATACTTCCAGATACCTATAAAAACATCCACACCTTTAAGGGTTAATAGCACTGGTAAGATGAAAGGGAGCCATTCACCACTTTCATTCCATGCTTCTTTCATTGTGTTTTCCATTACTGGACAACGCTTTTCTGAAGGCACTGAATACATTTGATTGAGGTCCTGAAAATCCTGAGGGTGATATACAAAATATTTTTAGATGGAGGCAAAAACTAATGGAAATGATTGGTTGGCAAACTCAGAAGATGGAGAGCATTTCATTAAACCAAACTGATGGGCACTAGACACAAATACATAAGTTGTACTGTTGTTGTTGATCACTGTGATCTTTCATGAATTGCCAAGATCAGATCATTTGACAAATAAGCAAAAAGAGACATGAGAGGCATGAAAGATTTTAGAAAGAAGAAAATCTGCTTTTATTTATTGACTGTTTTCCTAGTTTTAGTATTTGTTTTTTGCAGGGAAATCCCTTAAGACACGAACACTCATCAAAAACCACCCTTGTGCATTTCATTATGAATGTCACTGTAATTGTGTTTGAAGAAACACTGACAGACAAACCACATCCATAAAAATGCTTGTCTTCTTTGTTGAGCAGAATATATTACAAAACATTGTTTCAGTGATGGGCTGTGAAAATCAAAACGGATGTTGCAGAGGAGCAGTTTCTACCCCATACTGATGAACAGAATGAACCATACATGGTGTTATGGTTGTGGATCAGATCTTCATAAGATGTCCTGTTTTGTAATGGATCCAGATCCATTGTGTTGTAAATAACTGGGGGCAATTGAATTATCCAGCAAAGATAGCTGGGTGACAAAGCAGTAGGATTTTATGTTCCAATAGGTAATTTGACATTGGTAGTCTTGAAGCATCGCATCTGTGATCTGTACGGTGTGAGCTGCATTTCTGATATTGTGATAGACATAGGTAATGTAATGCATTGCTAAAATCCTTAAGACCTTGTTTTGATTTGATTTGTTGATAGATTGTTACATATGTGCAATAGTTAAAATTGAGAAGCACAAATGATAGACCAGATCACAGGCATACATCCAAGGCAGGCTTATAACTGATGTTTCACTTTTGATCAAATCTATTAGAAACATGTAAATAGTATATTATGTATTTGTGAAGTTCTTACAAAAGTTGTAAATGGACAGCACTTTAAATTCAGTTATTTCTATCTACAGAGAAGGAATGGCATGACCAACGTGTGCGGGGTTACAGCTGAAAACATCCAGCCCCCATGCCCAGAATTTTGTGAAATGGACCAATATCCACTCCAGTATGCATTCAATAAACTGACCTTGTGTCACCTGATACCTGACCCAGATCTTGAATTTAAAGGTAAAGGGTTGAAAGTGCAATGAATCAGTCCAACCGACTATTATTATTCAACAGACTACAATAACAACGTGAATGAAAACTAAATTAAGCCACACAGAAAAACAGTTACCATGGCATCATGTGCAGAAATGGAGTATCTCTGATGTAAACTGTAATTTTCATCATGTGTGCTGTTGAGAATGTTTCTAACATGGTTTTAAGCATACGAGAGAAGAGCAAAATGGCTCTGGCATGTAAGTCTGTCTTGTTAAGACATAACAATCTGTTTTACTGTTGTATGAAAGAATGTGTGGCCTGTATTGCAAACAGTGTACAAGACATGTCAAGTTAAAAGCCAAAAAGTTTTTTTTTTTTTTTTGTCAGGTCTGGATGCTCAATAAACACTTTGTTGCTTAATGCGAGTTTCTAATTTTTTCCCTGCTTATTGGTAGGCTATGAAATTCCTCATAATGGAGCCCCCAGAGGCCTCTGCAATTCCCACGCGGCTGCCTCTTCTTTGCATATCTTGTATTGTAAACGGTTCACAAAGCATGACAAGGTCTCGCTCATGTTTCAGAGCTCCCTTCTCTGTTCGGAGCTATTTGTTATTGTTTCTCTACTATCACACGTTAAAAAAGGAAAGTTAATTAAATATGGAACAAGACTGAGCAACATCTTTTAAACCATCATGTCATTAAAATTGCATTCCTTGGAGAGCAGCTTAAAAGAGGCCCGAGAACAATGTCTGCTCAATCAGATATTTATGGGTATAGTTATGTAAACACACTCTTTATTGTCTATGTATATTTAATGTAATTATCAGTTTTGTTCTGCCACTCTCGGGAGACCCATAGAACCGGAGTGAGCGTCTCTGAAAATGTCAGCAGAAAAGACAATTATGTTACCATCTAATATTTAATTAATTAAAAAAAGTCTCCTGCAGAAAATCTTAGGATTTATTGAAACATGTTTAGCAAGAGATTCATTACACCATAATAACCCTCAATTACACGTTAAGTTCAATCTTAATATCCTGCTTTGGGTAGAACAAATTGACAGAGCAATGTTTTACAGAACAGGCTACAGTACACAATAATCAACTTTAAGGACACTCCAGTTCTATATTCAATCGACTTGCTTATTCCCTTATCTTTGGATTTACATTAAATATACATGGATTTTTCCTAAGTATTGCCATATCTGTTTTACCACAAACCCTTACAAGCACTCCAAAACAGCTGAATTGATACAATTTAGTTTGCATATAACAAAAACAAGACTGTATGTCAGGAGAAAACTCTGCTGTTGAGGAAACCATATTTCTCATCCCATTTCCTGCTGCTGTGGTTCAATTTTGTTTTGTTATGGGGTTTATTTCTATAGTACTGAAAATGGTAATGGATATACAGTTAGGTCCATAAATATTTGGACTGACATAACTGTCATAATTTTGGCTCTGTACACCACCACAATGTATTTGAAAGGAAACAATACAACATACGCTGTATATTTCTGGAGAAGTATTTTTTTCGAACACTGCCATTTCCACTCAGTATGTCCTTTAGGTGTAGACTTTCATCTTTAATTTGAGAGTAGTCACATCCAAATTGGGTGAACGGTGTAGGAATTACACCCATTTTTATATGTGGTCTCCCCAATTTTAGGGGCTCAAAAGTATTTGGACAAACTAACATAATCATGAATTAAATTGTGAGTTTCAATACTTGGTTATAATCCTTTGCAGTCAATGACTGCCTGAAGTCTGGAACCCATAGTCATCACCAGATGCTGGGTTTCTTCCCTGGTGATGCTCTGCCAGGCCTGCACTGCAGCTGTCTTTAGTTCCTGCTTCTTTTTTGCACCTTCCAATCAGCATATGGCAGAATCTGAGCAGATAATAAATCCCTAAACAGTTCAGAATTCATCCTGCTGCTTTTGTCAGCAGTCACATCATCAATAAATACAAGGGAACCAGTTCCCTTGTCAGTCATACATGCCCATGCCATAACATGCTTCACAGATGAGGTGGTATGCTTCGGATCATGAGCAGGTCCTTCCCTTCTCCATACTCTTCTCTTCCCATAATTTTGGTACAAGTTGATATTTGTCTCATTTGTCCATAGGATGTTGTTCTAGAACTGTACAGGGTTCTTTAGATGTTTTTTGGCAAACTCTAATCTGGTCTTCCTGTTTCCTGTTTCCATCTTGTGGTAAACCCTCTGTATTTACCCTGGTGAAGTCTTCTCTTGATTGTTGACTTTGACACAGATACGCCTACCTCCTGGAGGGTGTTCTTGATCTGGCCAACTGTTGTGAAGGGTTTTTCTTCACCAGGGAAATAATTCTTCTGTCATCCACCACAGTTGTTTTCCATGGTCTTCCAGGCCTTTTGGTGTTCCTGAGCTCACCAGTGCGTTGTTTCTTTCTAAGAATGTACCAAATAGTTAATTTTACCACACCTAATGTTTTTGCTATCTCTGATTTTTTTAATGCAAAATGCCTCAAAAACAAGCAGGAACTAAAGACATCTGCAGTATTGGATTTGCAACCAAGTATTGAAAATCACAATTTAATTCATGTTTATGTTAGTTTGTCCAAATACTTTTGAGACCCTAAAATTGGGGTTGGGCACAACCATTTTTGTAATTCCTACACCGTGCACCCAATTTGGATGTGACTACCCTCAAATTAAAGATGAAAGTCTACACTTAAAGCACATCTTGATCATGGTGGTGTACAGAGTAAAAATGATGACAATTGTGTCACTGTCCAAATAATTATGGACCTAACTGTATATTTCTTTGAAAGAGACTTCCCCAATAATCACACATTTCCTGAAATACATGCATGTGTGTGTATATGTAATTCAGGCATGCAATGCATTTATAATTTACATTCAACTGTTAGAGCAAAGGCCAAATAATACATTGTAGAACTGTAAATGTAAAAAATAACACTAATGCTATCTCTCATTAACTAGGTTTCCTGACTGAATTGTTCTAATTATTGGGTTGAATTTTGTTCTTTTTGTGCTCTTTTGTTTGGGCAGGGTGTTGGTTTGAGGAAACGGATACATTGTTTTGTCTGTCTAGTAACAATTATCTCTGCTTGTTACAATTTTAACCTGTTCAACCCCCTTTACATCCATATCCCTGCTATTATTGGCCCTGCTGTGTAGGTGCACTGTCTGACCCTCACATACTGTGAACTTTAACAGGCAGGGTTTCCTAACTCACCTATAAACCACTAATGAATTGCTTTTAATCAATGTGTAAAATTAGGGTGACTTGCTGAGTTGCCCTTGCTGATTAAATGTAATTGTTTAATTGCTAAGTGCGGGGAATCCATCCTGTGAGAATTGTAACAAAATTGATTAAAATCCAACTGACTTAAAATGTTTTATCTAAAAAGGAAAAAAAGTACAAACTGGAACCATCATTTTAAAACATTGCTTTCATGTGCCTGGCATGTCTTCCCATTGCTGTTTTGTATAATACCACCCAGCCTCAGACAAACAACCCGCCTAGAATAAATTGGCAAGTTCTGCAGCCCCCGTAGATGATGCTCCACACAGGAAGTCCTCCCACCACAATGGAAGCGCAGTGCTTTTTCAAGGAATATGTGAATATCAATATATAGCAAATATATACATTTAAAGAGGCAGGGGCTGTAATTCCTACCCATTGTACAGTATTTCTTCAAGTCAATAGACTAGGTCTGTTGTGATTGCATTGTTTATTATTAAGTGAGCTTAACAGAGTTAAGTTTCTGATGTGGAGTGGCTATTTAATCAAATTCTCAGTCAGTGTTTTTGTCCGTGTTCAAGAAACAGTGATGAATTTTCCCTGGTCATTCATATTATAGGGCCCATTAGAAAACTCTGGTGCCTTATGGTTCATAAAGATGATTAACTTTGTATATATCATTAATTAAGCAATGATACTTCCCAAGGTGTTTATTATCATGAGGTTTCTCCTAGTCTTGGATGTGCTATTACCACATATGAAATTGAGATCTATGCACCCTGTGCCCTGGAGTGTATTTCTGTTTTTAACCAGTTGTAATTTGAAAAATGTATGATTAGGGAAATTGCATACAATAGATCTACATATTTATAATTGATAAAACAAAATATGGGATTCCACCCAAAACATAGTCCTTTATCTATGAAGTGATAATGTATGTATGCTTGTGGTGATGCTGATACCTTGAAGAGGTATATGTTTAGGCATAATATGAACCATGGGAAATTAGGATAATATAAGAAAATTGAGGATAATATAACCTGTTCCAATATTATTCTAATTTAGTTATTCTAGTAAGATAAGTGATAGTCATGACCAAACTAAGAGCTACAGCTGAATTGCATGCTATATCTATATGGCTTCATTCTAACAACAGGCTATTTTGAAAAGGAGAGTAAACTTGTTTGCTGGAAAGCACTGTCAGAAGCAGAGGAGCATGTTGCCTGAAGCATGTATGTAGTATAGCAAGACAGCTGAGCTATCCCCAGAAGTCATGCAAGCCTTACAAGAGTATGTGGGCCAGCTGCATCAACCTGGGACCAGAAAGAAAGAAGTCGAAAAACTGGCAGCTCCTCAAGAATTGTTTAGCCAGGGCAAAAAGATGCCTGTAACAGAAGCCACTTTGAAACGGCACATCTGACATTCCTATCATCGGGCCGTAGTCTGATGCCACACTGGCATCCTAAAACACTCCACAAAAGCAGATCTTTCACGCTTGCCATGTTGATTTTCAACACAGGAAGTCGAGTTTGAGGTCATTGGCAGCAAAATTAGTCCCACACAAAGTTTAATGCATTTATAAGAATAGTAATTGTAATCATTTGCATGCATTTCACTGGTTTTTGGGATGGTCTACCAGGCTCATGTGCACATCATGACACGTGCCTGTAGTTGTGTGCTGATAATACCTGCCAGCTAATATACCACCTTGAAGCCTGATCTTGTCAGACCTCAAAAGCAAAACGGATTTGGGCTTGCTCAGCACATGCATGGGAAGTAGTCTAATAAGAAGTATAACAGGTTGCTGCTGGAACGAGAGATACAGCCTAATGCTGGTTATCGTCACACACTTGGTTAAGTCCCCATTTACCTCAATCCACCTACTTGTAAATGAGGACTGAGCTGTTGTAGCTGGGGGCTAACCTGTGATATATTAATGCCTTATCCAGGGGAATATCAATTCTAGCCAGTTATGCCATGGAAATCAGGACTAAGCAGTGGCCCTTATGAGCCACATAGGCTTGAGAGCGGATTTAGCTGAGTACCTGCAGCATGAGAACATCCTAGTGCCAGCATTGGAGATGTCTGAACTTGGATCCTGACTGCAATGTCATCTGCTACTTCTTTTTGTGAGGAAACCGCAGACATTCATCCAGAAAATCATTCACTGAACTGAGAGCTGTATGGCCTGTAATACTGCTAACACGCAACACACTGTATTGATTTTTAAAAGATTGTCCACTTTACTTCATATATGATCCTTGGTAAAGACAAATCACTTATATGTTTCAATCAGTATTCATTCTGTGATACATTTTCAGTGTATTTTCCCTACTGCAGTAACTACGTAATATAAAGAAAATGCATTGTAATAAAATATTACTGATAATAAAAACAATATAGCAATAAGAAAATATTATAAAGCATTTCTTATAATCACAATAAAAGGTTATATCATGTTATATCGTAATTATTGACAAACTGGAATTATCAACTAAATTGTCATATAGAGTGACACAATATTATCTCATTGATTCTTCTCATTGAAGATCTCAATGTTTTTACAAACAATGGGAAAGAGAAAATAATACAATACAAATTCAGTAATTATAAGAACATGCAAGAGTCTACAAATTAAATAATGTAATGTACTAATTTGCTATAGTTGAGTCAGTTGCAACAGTATATATATATATATATATATATATATATATATATATATATATATATATAAAAACGTTATCAATTTATAATGAACACAAAAAATATACAGGACAGTCAGAATGGTTTTGTATCTATAACATTTGTCCGACCACGAACTATTAGTGCATCAGCATTGGACAAAGGTGCCAGCCTGTGCCAGTATATGGGAATGTACTTGGGCAAGTCTGATAAAGGGCCAGATTAAATCAAAACTTTGACCCATCTGCTAGTAGCAAATGACAGAACTGTACTCAGTTGCGGCTTCATTTTCAGTAAGATGCCACTTTCTCCTAATCACAAATGTAACCGCTGTGATGTACAGGTTTGTAGTTTGCTATTAGCGGGTCGGCCAAAGTTTTAATTTAATCCGGCCCAAGCTCTTGGACAATATGCTATGATGTTATGCAAACTGAATTGAATCCAGTGTTCACATGAAAAGAAATGAGGGCTCTAAATGAAACGCTCTGTGTCTTGTCAGGGATATGGTTATTCCCTTTTGGGTGTGGGCTTTAATTGCCTCTTCTGGTTTGAAGTACTAAAATACTAATGGTCAAAATTATTCCTAACAGTAGTATGTTTGACAAAGCTTCCTCTCTGTGCATGACACTGATCCAAAGCTCTGCACAAAGCCAAGGCAACCAAATTGGAAAAGGATTCAAGTTTTTAGTTGACCATCAAAATCACCTGGCATAATTCCTATTGAAGAGTTATGGGCGGTTCTGAAGAAAGCCATGGCTGACAGGAAATTCACCTGTTTGATTGCACTCAGAGTTGGATGCAGGCATTTTTGCAGTACACATGCTGGAAAGTCATCCAACGCTACAAAAAAAACCACTTGCACGTTGTGAAAGAAGCCAAAGGAAAACCCTCTAAGTATTAAAATAGCAATTGTGAATACATTTGTCACACTTTACACCTGACTTAAAACTGAAGTTTACCACCCGTAAAAGATTATAAACAAACACCCAATGGTACAAAATTAAAAATACACCTCTAATTTACTTTTGATGACTTTTAGATGAGCATCTCCACTTTTCTGTTTTAGAAAAAACAGGTGTTAGCACATCTCTAAAGGTTTTATGTTTGTGGCCAATGGTGGCTTGTGCGTTACTCATGTAAAACTGGATTGGGAAGCACAATAAGTGTCACAGTTTAAAGTTAAACTGAAGTACTGAAAAATAGGTGGAAAGTGAATATATACTTTAGCAAACTAAATGTGTAAGCACTCATTTACTTCTATTGTTTGAACATAGATACCAGAGATGGAAAGATATAACTGTAAAGAGCTGTCACCGCTGCAAGATTTACAAATTTCTGAGTATATATGGCAGTGGTCTGACAGTGTTGATATTTTAAAACTATATTGAGATAGCCACCAATTCTAGAATTAGAATATCAATTGAGCACTTCAATGATAATACTCTAATTCAATTAACAACCCCCAAATCTAAAGACTTAAAAAAAAAAAAACCAGTAACAATAATGGGGATATAATACTTATTTACAACCATGTTGGGTAACTTATCAACTGTAAAAATATTGTTTTGTAATTGCTGAAGTATGACTCTTTATTTACTTGAACTCAAGTCAGGCATAGATCATGATTTGAGTAAATTCTTTATAAGCTCAGGGTCTCTAAGACTAGACAGCTCTTCCTTGTTTGTTGAAACAGTTTCTCAGTGTTTCAGTGTCTCAAAGCTTGCTTTAGGTCATTACCCTCTTGAAAAATGAACCTGTATTCAGTTGACTGTCTTCCACTTGCATTACCTATGGAGTAAATGTACAAAGTAGCAAAAATGGAGCCTATGTGCAGCAGGTGTACCAAGCAAAACTGCCCCGATAAAATAATTGAAGTTGGCGTTGTTAAGTTTCAGATTTCCATATGAATGTACATTGCACAATATATACAATATTTTAATGGTGATAAAAGGATATATTTGGTACAACCAGAACTAGTCATAATATTCAGTACAAGTATTTTTATACAATACAATTACAGATACACTTGAGTACTAGAGAGATGGTGCTGCTTCAAGGGGCGGGACTAATTTGCATCCTGCATGTGACCCGTTTCCAGGCAGTAAAAGAGGCAGATTATTTATGATTTAGTATAATAATTCAATTAGAGATCCAAAATAAGAACAAGCAATCAAACACTACTTTGTCTTAAAACTAATATGGGAATAGGCAGATGTTGCAGGTGTTGTTATTATTTATTTGTTTGAGAAATGCTGTTCACTTTTACACATTTTGTTTTTATGATTGCTTTTAGTGTCTGTCCTAACGTGTCCTATTGGTAGGAATTATTGTTATATGTTTTAATCAATGGCAATGTGGTGTGTGCAGTGTTAACTAACCATATAGCTGATTTAAGCAAGTTATTTCCCGGAATAGCACATGGGTTCTTGGGTTTGTAAATAAACAAAACTAATGCAAGCAGATCACACATAAATCTATGCTGTAACATCTTATAATGTTTATTTATTTATTTTATATATTAAATAATACATTTCTCACAGAGAATATATGGAAATTACTTCTTGAGACTTTTATTTATGGTATTGCATTATTAAGTATTTTCATTTTATTACTAATAAGATGAAAGGATTATCAGATCAGATGTTTATTTATAGAAATGTTGTGGTCTGATCTATTTTATACTTGCAATCACTGAACTTGACCTGTACAGTTTGACCTGAGTGTATTTATATTCAAATACTGTACCTACTTCTCAAACAAAGCTATTCAAATCATTGCATTTTTAAAGATTATATTCAAGAAATGCATTCTGAAGAGTGTCCATGTGTTAAATATGTATTATATCTAAGATAGATTATAAAGATTGTTTTGTGAGTAGATTTTGTTTGGTGTGCAGATATATTTTTCTGTATGTAGATTTGTTTGTGTGTCACATAAAACACTCATATGTTCTAATGTCACAGGTTTTTTTTTTGTTTGTGGTGCGAAGGTATGGCATGCTCAGTTTTTAAAAAGCAATTTCTGCCAACATTTCTTTTTTAATTTCAGATTTTCATATATGTATGTGCTTCCTGTCTCTTGTGAATGTAATCCTTGCATTTGAGTTGAATAAGGTTTGTGTACAACTACCTGTAGGTTTGTCCAATGTTGTATGTATGGACTGTATGTATTCAGTCCATACAAAATTAAAATGTACTTTTCAACTCACCTTTATCGTATGAAAAGCAATAAAAATGTAATGAGTGTGTTTCACATGCATTTCCCTACTTCCCTACAAGTACTACCCAATCCCTAACCAATCTGTTGCAGGTGCTTATTCCTGAAGTACCATTTCTATTGTTCTATATTTAAATAGAAAGGTTTATTTGTATATATGGCAGAGCTTTGAGTCTGTCAGAACGAAAGCAGAGCCTTCACAAAAAAATAATGACATTACAATTTATATAAATCTGCCTATATTGTATCAATTGGTATAACCTAAATTGGCAGTATGTAAAGCATGTAAAATAGCAAATGTGAGAAATAATCCATATAAACATATATGTTTAATACAATGCCATTGATTTTAAATTAAAATGTCCCATATAAAACTTCAACTACTATGCATCCCACAATACCACTGACATTATGGCTTAATTAAAAATGATTAAATGTAATTTCTACAGGGCAAGCTTACAATCACTTAACTTAAGGATTATCAACACATTCTATTTAATTGGAACAAATGCAAATAATTGTGATAGACACGAAGATCAAGCCACAGAGTACGTACAAAAATACCATGAGGAAAAATCCATGAGGACCTAGTTTTAAGTATATTTCATATGACTTTAATATTCAGTTTGATGTATAGATGATAATTAGATATTAATAATAAAAAATAATGAGCCTAACTGTATTCACACGTCCACAATAATGTAAACATTTTCCCATGGCTAGTTTATATACCTGCACTGAACATGATCTGCCTTTGAACCAAACCCATGTCAACCTTGCATTATGTTAGTGGGTTTTTTTTAATTATTAGTAAATGCACTACAGTTGAGAAGAAGATCTTGATGTTTTTCATTATGAAGTGTTTAGAATATGTGTCCAAATTTTAACAGAATAATAGGGATGACCTGTTTAAGCATTGTTGTAGATAACGAAGCCTGGGGATTGTAGTACTATTGCCAAACACCAGGAGAAACTTCCAAAGACCAACAGTGTCACCTGGTGGTCAAATACAATTTGAAGGTTAGCAGTAACAATTGTAATAAAACAAAGGAACATTTAATTAACCAATACTCAGATTAAAGCCTGGTTTTAATCTTATATTTGATCACAGAAGAAAACAAATGTTCTTTCTTGTATGGCACATAGCATCTTCTGTGCCTTTCTTTGTTTTTGTTGTCACTGTCATTAAAAAAGTGTCACCTAATTTGAAGGCAGTTCAGGAAACATGTTAAAGGCAAGATTCCCATATTTTAAGTTTACATGTAAAGTTATTAGTAAGTTCACATGTATATTTCTTGAGAAAATGTCATCAATCATTAAGGAGGGGTTGGTAAAATTAGGAATAGCATCTTCTGTTAATGGGTTCCAAATGACTTTATGGTTTGAGAGTATTTTGTCAAATTTGTATACATATAATATAAATTGTTTATTTTATTGTAATGCTATCATGTTGTCAAATGTGGGTTGAAGGCATCCCAAGGCCTAAACCAAACGAATAAATGTTTGATGATAAAATGGTGGAAGATATCTACAAACATGTTTTTGTTTTTCACTGTTAAATTCATATTGCAGTTTGGCTGTGGCAGCTAGATGTCATGGATATAAAAATACTTATTATGTACAATAGAAGGTATTTTGCAATAAAACCTTTTATTTAACATATAAAAATGAATGTCCTTCAATTTACGCTTATCAAAAATAAATTATGATATTGATATAATTTATCATGTAAAAGTGTAACCATGCAGTTCAATCATACTTTAAAAAGAAGAGTTATATATTCTATTTATAGTATTTGTACACTGTTTAGACTTTTAAATATGTATTTTAAATTACATGTATGTTAAATTGCAATACATCATTTATTCGTTGTATTCGTTTATTGTTTGTGTCATTTTGTTTTATTTGAAGTAGGGTTTTTGTTTTTAAGTATGAAATGAATGATCAAACAAAACACATTTTTCCTTTATTTCTGAAAGGCTGTTGAAAACACTCTAACCTGACAATTTCCATTTAGTGTGATCCTCTACAGAATATTAAACGTATTTGTATTTTGTGTTGCTGTTTTTGACACAGAGGTATTTCAAGGCCTGTGGAAACATGACAGAATACCGACAGTAGATGGCTCAGTTGATTCATAGCAGATGTAAGACTCTTAAAGGATCAAACACAACATTTACAAGACATTCATTACACAGTCATACAGAATTGAAATGCAAAAAGTAATCAAAAATACTGGCATTGACATGAGAAAGTGTGTGACTGTACGTATGTATTTATGGACAGTGCCTATAGGAAGTATTCACCCAACCACGTTTCACATTTTGTTATGCAACAATCTTAAATTGTGATATATTTAAATAGGACTTTTTTCTTCTGATCTACACAACCTACTCTATACTTTCAATGTGGAAAAACTAATGAATTATGAACTAATAAATACATTAAAAATAAAAATCTTAAAAGTCTTCATTAGATAAGTATTCACCCCCTTTGCTATGACACACCTAAATAAGGTGCAATCAGTTGCATTCAGAATTCACACAAAAGCATGAAAGGAGTCCATCTGTGTGCAATAAAAGTGGTTAAAATGATTTCAGTTTAAATACACCTGTCTCTGTAAGGTCCCACAGTTGGGTAGTGCATTCAAAGCAAAGGTACTACTATGAAGGAGCTTTCAAAACAACTCCGAGGTAGGGAGTTGTGGAAAGGCACAGAGCAGGGGATGGGTATAAAACAGACAATGAATAACCCTTAAAGCAGTCAATTCGACCGTTAAGAAGTGGAAGGTATACGGCACCACCCA
Source organism: Amia ocellicauda (assembly GCF_036373705.1). Taxonomy (NCBI): domain Eukaryota; kingdom Metazoa; phylum Chordata; class Actinopteri; order Amiiformes; family Amiidae; genus Amia; species Amia ocellicauda. Next base: position 14,082,554 of record NC_089851.1, on the reverse strand, counting down.
GAATCTGCTTAGAGCAGGCCACCCTCCCAAACTGAGCAGTCGTGTAAGAAGAGCCACCAAGAGGCCAATGACTCTGAAAGACCTACAGCGATCCATGGATGAGATGGGAGAAACTGTCCATGTCTCAATAGCTCAGGTAATCCACAAATCTGGCAAGTGGCAAGAAGGAAGCTATTTCTGAAAAAAGCTCATGTTAAATCCTGCAGAAGGGAGACTCTGAAAAGATGCAACAAAACCAAAGCAGCACATCACCCAAGTAACACCATCCCTACTATGAAGCATGGTGGTGGCAGCATCAAGCTATGGAGATGCTTTGCATTGGCAGGGACTGGGAAGTTTGTCATGGCAGAGGGAAAATTTCAGCAGGACAATGACCCCAAAGCACACAGCCAAAACAACACTGGAGTGGCTTACAAACAAGAAATGTAATGTCCTAATGTGGCTCAGTCAAAGTCCAGATTGAGCATCTGTGGCAAGACTTGAAGATTGCTGTCCACCAACAATCCCCACCCAACTTGCCAGAGCTTGAACAATTTGGCAAGAACAATTAGAAAACATTGCACAATCTAGAATTGCAAACTTGGTAAAGACTTACCCCAAAAAACTCACAGCTGGTATCAGGACTGGATTCATAAACTCTGGGCCCCTGGGCATGGATGCCTTATGGGCCGCCCTCCCCTCACAAATTGGTTACATATATGTGTGTGTGTGTATGTCAGACCTGGGTCAAATATATATACATATGTTCTGTATTTCCAATTACTTCAAATATTTTTCTGGCTCTAAATTGTATCCTGTTTCACAATTACTAGTTGAATGTGTTTTGAGTGCAAGGTATATATTTTTCCAGCAGTACACGCATTAGCTCCACTTTCAATAACAAACCCATTTTGATTTTACCTCGTCTTATCAATTCTCCCTCATTAGCTGATAGAGAAGAGATGCAGGGAGGAGACAGGAGTCAATGAAGTAACCAATTCAGACTTTTGGGACAGATGGAATATTTTTCCCACACTCTCCTTGCTGGGACTATGTTAGGAATCTCACATCTTCTTACGTACATATAAATATACAATGCATTGATTCAAATACAAATTATTGAAAATCGAGAATATAAAATACTAGTGAAAATGGATAGGCCTAATTGAAGTCTTTCAAATAGAGAGCAATGATCTCATCTAAAAACACACTGAAACCCTCTCTCTACAACTCTCCCGCTCCAACTCCCTGAGCGTCGTCATCCCTTAATATACCCCTCTGGTCATGTGACCCCCATCCCCCAATCACCGCTCTCCGACTATACCATCCTAGAGACGGGGGGCGCCACATAACCCCAGACAGACAGACAGCCCGATCCGACCTGCCCACCCTCCATACACACCTTTACAACCCCCCCACATCCCTTAGACTGCCCTACTGGTACACACACAATCTCCATCAGGATCGCGACAATATTAATAACATATACCGCCTCCCCTTCACATAAAATATACAAGCAAGTAAAATGTATGGAATATATACTAACAAAACGCAATCCCACCTAACACAACATTGCATGACGTCATGTTAGCAGGGTTGCTGCTATGCATTCTAAAATAAATTATCTGCTATACATAAGTAAAAACTATATACGCAATTCAAATGATTGCTTTGTAGGCTACAGCAACTAAAATCAGCAACTAAATTACTGCACAGCCATCAACTGCAGCACAAGCAATCTGATCAACTATAGATATACTTCAACCATTCATCAAGCGACATGAACTCAAATAAGTGCCCTACCAAAGTAGCATTTACCAGTTATCACTTTCTTATCTAAGACCAGTATCACTACTGAACAAATGAGATCCCCATTTGTGGCATTCTCTCACAAAATAAAATAAAAATGTAATTCAATCATACAGTACATACCAGCGCATAAGAGCATGTCACAATATGTACATGTGCATCTTTAGATCGTCCTCTTGCTTGATTTCTTCATGGAGACTTCAGTCACTAGCACGTTTTCAAAGTCCATCTCTGTTGTGACTCCACAGCCATCAACGACAGCGCACTACACTCCTCTGCTCAGTTTGTATCTCATTTGTGAAAACGATCGTGTTGCCAACATGGACGAACAACTGGCGACCTCATTAAAACAAAACCCAAAAAACGCTGTATAGATTTTGGAGAAAAGCTGCCTGTCTCCTTTTTTGTTTTCGTTTGAAGTCCCCGCTGGGGGTACGTCGATCCATTGCTTTTTCTGTTTAACAGCTAGCGTGTTGATATTGCATTATCATTTATTTCGGCTTGGCGCAAATACATCATAGCATTGTGGTCGTGGGGCCCCTGGCGGTCGGAGGCCCCTGGGCAGCTGACCCACTTGCCTGTGCAGTAATCCGGCCAGCTGTAATTGCTGTCACAGGTGGTTCTACTCTAATCAAGACATTAAAGACTTTTTACAATCAATACATTTAAAATCTACTGCTGATTTAATTATTTTTTTCTCAGCTCCTCTAGAAGCACATACTTTGTGAAAACAATATTGTTGAAAGCAGTTTAGAAAACAGGCTATTGAGAAGGCAAATGTCCTAGTCAGGTGGCATGTACAGTTATTAATAAGTTGACATGTAGATCTATCTTTCTCAAGAAAATGTAATCACTCATTGGGGGTTGGGAAAATCAGGAAATGTATCAACACTAATGGGTTTCAAATGACTTGGCGGTTTGAGGGTCTGTCTCTTTCTGTCTTCCTTTTCCCAATGGGCCTTGGCCATCAGCTAACAGAGTAACCTTTTTTGTATTAATTGATGTATGCATTTTGTATTTCATTTTGTTAGTACAAACACAATTGTTTGTGATAAAAATATGATAAAATGATACTTTGTTGATCATCAAATACACAAGTCAATTGACTGACATTTGTTATTTAAAACAATATGTTAAAACAAGATGGTGGAACCGGGGCAGTGTTTCTCAAACTGTTCTTGTGACTCAGCGGATACAAACATTTCCAAGACCACCCAACCCTACGCCTCTGGTGCCGAAATGCGTTCATCTCTAATTCTCTCATTCTTCATTCATTCATTAATTTATTGGCTGATGCCCTTATCCAGGGCGACTTACACATTGCACAACATTACAAAAGTGTGATACTAATATTAAATAAAAACAACAATTAAGCATTAATACAAAGTACAACTCGAGAGTGTCAAAGATAATACAAATAAGTGCAAAAGAAAGTTACAAAAAAAATTACAAAGCATACATCCTAGTTCAAAGAGTGTGGACATGAGGCATGAGGAAGTCCTAGAGCTAAAAGGAGGGGGCAGAGCAGAAATCACAGTAAACAATAAGAGATCTAACAATGTATAGGTAATGCAGCTATTGTGGGGCTCGGAAACAAAATATATAAACATTGTCATTGTTTCTGGATCAATCTGCATTTGCAACAGCTTGCAGACCACCTGGAGGACCAGCGTGGTGTACTGGTGGTCCGGCCACCACACTTTGACAAGCACTGAACTAGGGCATTCTGGCAGGAAGATCTAAAAGTAGACTAAGAAGTGTGGTGGATTAATTCTTGAATTGTTGAACTATGCCATTGTCTCGCAGTATTTTGGGGTTCTCCCTTCATCCAGTTCCTGTACAACATTTGTATTGTACATTGCTTGCTGTGTTTCCATGTCATTCATTTGTACTTGCATATGTGTGCAAAATGTATTAAGTTTTGTTCATATTGTTTTGTTTCACTTAAGTCTGCAGGGGTTTGTTCAGTCGCATACTGAGCTGTCAGCTTGTGAAGTTCTGTTTGCCTTCTTACTACACCCTTTAACTGCAGATGCCTCCTTTACAGTATTGTGTTTCCTTAGTAACACATTAGTTGATTTGCTAGCTAGACAAATTAAAGTAAAAGTTATTGCGAGTGATAGTGTGAAAACAAATTTTCAAGGATCTAGAGATTATTCCTCCTTTCAGATATCTAAATAAATTGTTGAGTGCTTAATTGAAAGTGTTTTGTACCTTTACATCCTGGGTTTAAAACATATTTTAAAATTGTTTGTGGTAGCAGGTGTGACAGCTGAAATGAAGGAGTGTGCTCTCATCGCCTGGTTGCCCCTGCTCCTGACTGAATCTCTCTCACGTCAACCAGGAGCTGTTGCTGGGTCAAAAAACTGGCCCAATGTAGCCTCCCTCTCGTCTTCACGGTTGTCGTGCTGCTCTGAGTCACTGTCACTCTCCGTCTTGCTAGTTGTGGACTCCTCACTGACACCCTGCTGCTGCTGACTTCACTCAGCAGCTCGGTATCTTTCTGTAGCTGGGGGTTCATCACGACCATCACACTGCTGGGCTCGCCGCTGCTCTGCACTGCTCGCCGGCTTAGATTTTGCTTCTGGTGGAGGTCCGTGTCTAGCACCCTGCTCGAACTGTCTGTCTTAGTGCCTGTTCTGTACTCGTTCTGGGGAAGGCCATCTGAACTTCTTTCCAGAGCTCCCAGAGTCATGAGGTCATTCTGCCCAGGCTTTTGGTACAGTGCAGAATTCGAGCCTTCGCAACCCTATCTCATTCTCAGGGGACCTCCACAAGACAGCACCCCGGCCCTTCCCGTCTTAGTGGCATGATTTCTATCTACCTACAGTGAGGTAAAAAAGTATTTGATCCCCTGCTGATTTTGTACATTTGCCCACTGACAAAGAAATGATCAGTCTATAATTTTAATGGTAGGTGTATTTTAACAGTGAGAGACAGAATAACAACAAAAAAATCCAGAACAACGCATTTCAAAAAAGTGATAAATTGATTGTTTTGTCTCTAAATATAAATATATTATTCTGTCTCTCACTGTTAAAATATACCTACCATTAAAATTATAGACTGATCATTTCTTTGTCAGTGGGCAAATGTACAAAATCAGCAGGGGATCAAATACTTTGTTCCCTCACTGTATCTGACACCAATGTAGCATTTTAGACTTTTTGCTTCTGTTTTCACCACTTACAAAAAATAATAATAATAAGAGAGGTGAGTTTATGAATTCTAATAGTCTATTGTTTTTGTCTTGGTTGTTTATTTTATATGAAGTAGGGTATTTGTTTTAAATTATGAAATTAATGATCAAACAAAACACCGTTTTTTATTCCAGAAAGGTTATTGAAAACATTGTAACCTGACAATTTCCATTTATTGTGATCCTCTATAGAATATTAAAGATATCCGGGAGTGCTCAGTGCACAATTGGCAAGCACCGCCCGGACTAGGGAGGGCTACATCTCGAGACTTGTCACTTATGAACATCTTCTGCTGGCTATCTAGATGTCTGCAGGTCTCCAAAACATAGGGAGAGATAATAAAATAAAATAAAAATGGTGATTCCAAATTGAACAAAATAAATAGTAAATGTATTTGTAGTTTTGTGTTGTTGTTTTTGACACAGAGGTATTTCAAGGCCTGTGGGAACATGTCAGAATACTGACAGTAGATGGCTCAGTTGATTCACAGCAGATATAGGAATCTTAAAGGATCAAACACACAATTTAAAAGATATTCATTACACAGCCATACAGAATTGAAATGCATTGAAAACCTGAACAAAATAAAATGGCATCTTTGCAAAGATTGCAAGGATTGTTAATTAAATTTGTCATTTTCTTTAGCCAGTAAAAAAGTTTTAAATACTGACTGGTGTAGGTTTAGGGGGGACGGGGGTGGAGGGGTGCTTTATTCAGTGATTTATTATATAGTTTATTATATAGTGTTCAGGTGGTGAAAGAAAAACAAGCAAACCAAAATAAAGCCCTTGCTCCCCTGGAGCCTAACCAAACCAAACCTCTCTTATTGTTTACTGTAATATAACCAAACAAAACACTAATTCTAACAAACAAATACATTAGCAAACAATCTGGGATTAAATACACAATCAAGTCCCAGTCCAAGCAACAGCTTATCTTGTCTTGTCCTGTCCTGTCCCGTCCTGTCCTGTCCTGTCCTGTCTTCCACACTCTCCTGCTCCAACCCACCCTCTAATTCCAGCTCCACCAACAAACAAGGTGTGCGGGCTTCCTGCCTTTATACAGGAGCCAGGCCAGTCAGGGGAGACCTGGGGGTCAGGTGCTAAAAAGTGCTTGTTAATCCCCCAGGGCTTGTGGGGGATGCAGTGCCTTTCTGGGTGGCCATTTTTACCCTAGTATGTACAGTTATTAGTAAGTTGACATGTAGCTGTATCTTTCTCAAGAGAAAGTCATAATTTATTAAGGGGGGTTGGGAAAATCAGGAAATGTATCAACACTAATGGGTTTCAAATTACTTCGTGATTTGCGAGTCTGTCTCTTTCTGTTTTCCTTTTCCCAATGGCCATCAGCTAACAGAGTAACTTTTTTGCATTAATTGAATTATTTACTATTTCATATTGTTTGTACAAACAAAATTGCTTTTGGCTTTTTGATAAGAATATGTTAATTTGATACTTCGTTGATCATCAAAAAACACAGGTTAATTGGTTGAAGTTGTTTCTTTAAAAGAAAGCTTGTGGAATTAAGGAAGTGTTTCTCAAACTGTTCTGGCCCGTGGACCACTCAGCTGAAGCAAACATTTCCGCAGACCACCCAGCCCCCCACCCCAGGTGACAAAAGGCATTTGCTTATCTCTAAATACCAGTCATACAAGGTGATTCATATTACCGGAACATAAGTGCAGCTATTAAGGGTTGTTTGTTTGGAGGGGGGGCATCTTATCCCACCATTACATATAACCCTAAAAAGGCCACTTTACTTACCTCATCCTCTCCCATTTGCCATACTAATGGGACAAATGGTGCTGCATTGCCAATAAGCTGTGTCTAACAGAAGGCAGCAGCTCAGTGTGGACAGCTATCTCCAGCTTGTAATAAATGAAATATTGTTAATGAAAATCATGAAACATAAAGTGTTGCTTTTACTTAACCAGGGTAGTTTATGTTTTTTAATTAAATATGGTAAGTAAAATATTAATTCATGTCAGAAACAGAAAGTATACACATTGTCATTGTTTCTGGATCAACTTGCATTTGCATCAGCCTGAAGACCACCTAGAGAAATGATGTGGCGTAGTGGTGGTCACACTTTGACAACCACTGAACGAGGGCATTCATGCAGAAAAAGAGAGTTTGAAAAGCAGACTAAGCAACTTGGTGGATTAATTTGTGACTTGTTGAACTATACCATTGCATCTGTCTCACAATATTTTGGGTTCTCCTATTATCCAGCTCCTGTACAACATGTATATTGTGTAATTACTGGCATATGTGTGCAAAATGTATTAAGATTGCTCATATTGTTTTGTTTAACTTAAGTCAGCTTATGGACTTCTGTTTGCATCCTAACTACACCAAAGTTTGCTTTAACTGCAGATGCCTCCTTTACAGTGTTGTGTTGCCTTAGTAACACATTAGTTGATTCACTAGCTTGACAATTGAAAATAATTGAATCTCTCAGAATTCTTCAATGAATTTAAATTGAATAAGAGTTTGCACAGGAAGAAGGAAATGTTTTCTAGCACAGGAAAATGGAAGATTATCTAAGCTAGGGCCCAGACCAAATTAAAGTTATTGCGAGTCATATTGTGAATAAATGTTTCATTTCATTTTCAGGGATCTAGAGTTTATCCCTCCTGTGAGATATCTAAATAAAGTGTAGAGAGAGTTGTTAATTGAAAATGTTGTGTACCTTTTAAACCCTGCTGAATCTATTGGTGTAAGTTAAAATTAAAAAATTCGGTCCTCTCCAGGCTGCTGTCACCCTGTTCTTCATCCTGCCACTTCGGGACAGTGTAGTCCCAAATTATTTTTGAACCTATTTATTAAAGCAACTTTTTTTTCCCACCATGGTGTCACATTTTAAAGCCATTCGTTTTTCGCCTTTAAATATCTTATATCTCCTATATTCTCGGGATATCGCAATATATTTAGAACACAAGACACATAATTGAAACTCTCCTGCCTGATAGGTAACGCATATCAATCTCTTTTTGAAATCAACTGTCACTTTTTATTTCAACCAAACTACTGTTACCTTCGTTGCCTAATTCTTAACTGTTTTTGAAGACTGTCATTATGACCTTGTGATGTTTTAAGCCATTGGGAGCTTTTGCCTTTCCCAATCTGGACTTATGTTTTAGCTTATACCCAGCACACAGTCTGACTGTTGACAGGCAATGTAGATCCAGTGTCACATTTTGACATAACAACTAATTTGACCTTTTGTTTTCCCCTTGTTGATGCCAAAATGTAAGAAATTGTGTTGACAGGGTCCAGGGTCCTGAGATTTTTCTTGAAATATATTTTGCTCTTTCCTTGACTTGCCTTTTCTCATTTAGTTTTCCCATTTCTTCATTTTGGATGTCAAAAAGACAAAGTGATCTTTTAAAAGTGATTTTACTGGGTTTTTACTATTCTGGGTAAAACCTTTGAAATTAATGAATTAATTAACATATTACTTGGACTGAAATTCAAATTCTCTGCAATTATGTAGGTGTTATTTAAAGGCCTAACCACAATAAAATATTTTTATGGTAACATAAAAAGGTATCTTATATAAGAGGAAGGTGGCAGTTCGAAATTAATGAGACACCATTTTGAGATTTTCTTAAAAGATAATACTTCTGGATTTGAGCTGTTGTTTTCATTGATATAATCATTTCTCCTGAGCAGAGTAAGCATTGTAGTGCATCTCCCACACATACATTCGCAGACAGAAAATACACCAGCAGATTACATGAAAGGCTCAAACAGTGCAGCTACTGCCCTCGATGACTTGTATATTTTTTTCAGTAACATTGCCATGGAAACAGTTTTAAAGCGGGAGAGAACTCATCTAAATTAAGTAGCAAGTTAAGAAAAATAGTGTTGCCTTTTACTGTCTTCTAAACATGGCAATGTCAAAATCCTATTATTGTATTATTATTATTATTATTATTATTATTATTATTATTTGTAGTAGTAGTAGTAGTAGTAGTAGTATAAACATCTTATCCAACACAACTCCTAAAAAGATAAGCGTCAATATTTTATTCTGCATATCATACATCGTTTCTTTGAAATCTAATCTAATCTTCACAATACCATATGATTGCGAACTCTTATCTAAATAAAATGAAGGTATTTTCAGTGATTTTAATACTTGACTATCACAATGTTCTGTGTAACCTAGCAACATTATTTTTGATTGTCTCAATTTCATAGCTGTGATGTAAAATAACATTGCTATCTTACGTTCAATTAATATTATATATATATACAGTATATATATAACCATTACCATCAGCCTATATAACGCCTCCTAAATGCTTCTGCTTGCTTATATATACACTCACCTAAAGGATTATTAGGAACACCTAATAATCACCTAATAATCACAATTTAAATCACAATTTAAATCACAATTTAGACTTTCCTCATAATTTCCTTTGTAGTAATTTTATATATATATATAAAATTACTACAAAGGAAATTATGAGGAAAGTCTAAATTGTGATTTTACAAAATTAGATCTGTATTTCCCCTTGTATTTTTAACATTTGTAAAACTAAATTACTCACAACTTCCTATAATTGGAGTGTACTATTCAAGTACTCTTCATAGATAATGATCTTGTGATATCAGGTACCATTTCACAGAAAATGAAAAACATAAAAGTTCTGAACTCTGATGAAAGTGGAATGGCCTATCCATTTAAAACAACTCTTCCATGGGCGAATGAATCATCTGATATACCAAGGCAATATGTTGGAGGAAAAACTGTCTGTAAGAAAGAAACCCATCTTGAAAAAAGTATGTATATAACAGAGAATGTGTATTTCATTGCATTTTAGTTACTAGTCAATAAGAAATTTGCCAGCAACTTTTTCTGCCAGGACCAAAACTGCAGACATTCTGACTTCTAAGGTATCTTTACAAAAAATCTATATTTGTACCAATTTTAGAAATTGATGAAAAAATACAAAATTTTCTATCTGGCAGATAATTTAATAGAATTTCCATTTTCTTTATCTATGAACTATGCTGATTAATTTATATTGAAACATTTAGGGCTGGTTTCGCGGACAGGGATTAGTTTTGGACTAAATTGCCTTTTTTAAACTGGATTAATTCAAGGTGGCTTTCCCAGACATAGTTTAAAATAGTCTTAGATTTAGCCTTGTCTGGATTAAACTAATCAAGTTTCCATAAAGAAGATTAGAACTACTCCAGGACAAAATTAAGGTTTAAATTAAACTTCTAGAAGGCAGGTTTAACTTCAGATTAACACTGTTTGTCAATGGAGACATTATTTTGAATCAGTGAAGACCAACAGGCACCAGAAAGGCCAGATATTCGACTTATTGACAGGAGCAACCCATTGAATGATTTTGAATAAATCAGTTTTAAATGCTAAATACATAGTCCGACATTGTTATATTGATGATTTTTGCTTGTGTTGTCCGAGGTTGGTTTAGCTTATGTATCAAAGTTTATTATTAAGTGCAAGATTAAGAAAATATGTTTACACATACAAATACTCAATTTATGTTTCCACTTTATTATACATTTCAGAGATTGATGTATTGTGATCCAGAGCCAGTACTGACTTGAAGCAGCAACTCTGTCTGTTTTGTTGCATGACTGCCTCTTCCATTTTCATGTGGAAGTATTTTAACTTTAATTTCATGTTCCTCCTTTAGATATGTCAGCTTGTACTCATGCAATTCAATGGCCATCTTTTCATGCATGGTCAGTTTCTTGTTTTTCCTCTGCTGACCAGAAGTAGTACCAACTCCCTGCCTTTGCCTCAACAGATGTGGAAGGTGTACTCTCTTGTGGCTCCTCAGATGGATTAGGCACCTCTAGAAAAGTGTCAATAACAAAAGTCAAACTAAAAATTTAAGTCAAATGAATATGGGCATTTCAACATGGTCCACCAGTAAAAGAAAATCCAAGCAGAGTGCAGGATACATACCCAGTGTGCTCAATCCCTCATCTGACCCGTGCAGATGGTCATTATCTGGGATTCCTTTGATAGGATGCTACTCCTCTATAATACCATTCAGTAGGTCACCTAATGAATAATTTTGTACCTGCTTTGTTGATCCACCACCAAAAACCTCTCTTCTGACCTCAGCAGTAGTCTTTTTTAGGCCAATTTTCTAATTCTTCCTCAGGACCTTTCTGGAGGAACAGATGTCATGTAACACAAGCAATGTCAAACACACTGAAAAAAATAAGAAAGTTCTTACCTGAAGTTGTGGAATAGGTTGTGTTATTATTATTGTTATTATTATTATTATTATTATTATTATTATTATTATTATTATTATTATTATTATTATATATTTATTAGCGGACACCCTTATCCTAGGCGACTTACAGAACATAAGAGCATCATACAAGTGCAATACAGTCTAGAATTACAGATCAAAGCATAGTACAAATTACAAGTTCAAAATTACTTAAGTGCATACGAGAAATATACAGTTAATACAAATCCTACATCCTAGATTTGTGAGCTAATAATTGGAGACAAGATGTGAAGTCATAGTTAATAGCTCAGGGGAAAGGGACATAGGGGCAATCAATATAAATTGCGAGCAATGTAAAAGCAAGTTAAAGAAAACTAGATAAAGTGCAATTTAACAGGAGACCTGAGAT